>NC_061119.1:218055987-218230329 GCF_002878395.1 Capsicum annuum
AAAATTGTGGGTTGTAGCACACCGATTTAGCCCAAAATACCCCATTCTCACTGTTTCACCTGTCTGTCCACCCAAATGGCCACAAAAATTTAAACGAACCATACTGGGATGATCCCCAACCTCCATGGCACACCCCGGTCGATTTTCGCCCATAGCACGCCCAGACCCGGGCCAACCAATGAAATTGTGCGCTATTAGAGCACACAGATTTGGCTTGAAAATGTTTCGTTCGCTCCGTATCACCCGTTTGTCTACCCAAATGGTCACAAAAATTTAAACGAACTACATTGGGATGATCCTCAACCTCCTTGGCACGCCCTGATCAATTTTTGTCCTATAACACGCCCGAACCCCGAGCCCACCCCCGAAATCATGGGCTAATACACATCGATTTGGCCTAAAAATGCCACGTTCGCGCCGTTTTGCCCATTTGTTCATCCAAATGGACACGTAAATTTAAACGGACCACACTGGGATGATCCCCAACCTCCCTGACATGCCCCAGTCAATTTTCAACCCATAACACGCCTGGACCCCCGGCCAACCCCCAAAATCATGGGCAATCGCACATCGATTTGGCCCAAAAATGCCCTATTCATGTCGTTTCACCTGTTTGTCCACCCAAATAACCACAAATATTGAAACGGACCACACTGGGACGATCCCCAACTTCCTTGGCACTTCCCAGTGGACCACACTGGGATGATCCCCAACCTTCCTGGCATATCCCGGTCGATTTTTGGCACACAGCACACTCAAAACCTGGGCCCACCCCCAAAACTGTGGTCTATAGCACACGAATTTTGCCCGAAAATGCCCCATTTGTACCATTTTGCCCGTTTGTCCATCTAAATGGCTATGAAAATTTAAACGGACTACACTGGGACGATTCCCACCCTCCCTAGCATGCCCCGATCAATTTTTTGTACACAGCACGCCCAAATCCCAGGCCTTCCCCCAAAACCATGGACTATAGCACATCAATTTGGCCTAAAAATTCCCCGTTCGTGCCGTTTTGCCTGTTTGTCCACCCAAATGGCCACGAAAATATAAATGAACCACACTAGTATGATACCCAACCTCCCTGGCATGCCCCAGTCGATTCTCGGCTGACAGCATACCTGTACCTTGGGCCCACCCTGAAAACCGTAGGTTATAGTAACCAATTTGGCTCGAAAATGCCTCTTTCGCCCAGTTTCTTCCGCTTGTCCACCTAAATGGCCACGACAATTTAAACATACCACACTGGGATAATCCCCAACCTCCTTGGCAGCCCCAGTCAATTTTTGGTCTACAGCACGCCCGAACCCCGGGTCCTCCCCTGAAACCGTGGGCTATAGCACGCCAATTTAGCCCGAAAATGTCCCGTTCGTGCCTTTTCGCCCATTTGTCCACCCAAATAACCACAAAAATTTAAACGGATCACACTGGGAGGATCCCCAACTTCCCTGGCACGTACCAGTCGATTTTTGGCCCACAGCACGTTGGGATCCCGGGTCCACCCTTGAATTCGTGGGCTATAGCACACTGATTTGGCCTGAAAATACCCTATTCGCGCAGTTTTGCCCGTTTGTCCATTCAAATAGCCACAAAAATTTAAATAGACCACACTGGGACGATCCCCAACCTCCTGGCATAGCTCGATCAATTTTTGAACCACAACACGCCCGGACCCCGAGCCCACCCCCAAAATCGTGGGTTTTAACACACCGATTTGGCCAAAAAATACCCCGTTCGTGCCATTTTGTCCAAGTGTCCACCCAAATGGCCACAAAAATTTAAACGAACCACACCGGGATGATCCCCAACCTCCCTGGAATGCCCCTGTCAATTTTTAGCCTACAGTACGATTGGACCCCGGGCCCACCCCTAAAATCGTATGCTATTACACACCAATTTAGCCCCAAATTGCAGCATTCGTGTCGTTTCACCACTTTTTCCACCCAAATGGCCACAAAAATTTAAACGGGCCACACTGGGATGATCCCCAACCTTCCTGGCATGCCCCAGTTGATTTTTGGCCTATAACATGCCCGAACCCCGGGCCGACCCCCGAAATCATAGGCATTAGCACACCGATTTAGCCCAAAAATACCCATCCGCATCGTTTCGCCTATTTGTCCACCCGAATTGCTACAAAAATTTAAACAGACAATACTGGGACGATCCTCAACCTCCTTGGGACACCTCAGTCAATTTTTGGCCCACAGCACGACCGGACCCCGAGCCCACCCCCAAAATTATGGGCTATAGCACACTGATTTGGCCCAAAATACCCCATTCTTACCGTTTCACCTGTTTGTCCACCCAAATGGCCACAAAAATTTAAACGGACCATACTGGGATGATCCCCAACCTCCCTGGCACACTCCGATCGATTTTCAGCCAATAGCACGCCCAGACTCAGGCCCACCCCCAAAATCATAGGTTATTACACAGTGATTCGGCCCGAATACGCTCCATTCGTGTCGTTTCGCCCATTTGTCCACCCAAATGGCCACAAAAATTTAAACGGACCACACTGGGACGATCCCCAACTTCCCTAGCATACCCCAATCGATTTTCAGCCTTCAGCACACCCGAACCTTGGGCCCACACCCAAAATTGTGGGCTATTATAGCACATTGATTTGTCCCAAAATTACCCCGTTAGCTCCGTTTTGCCTGTTTTTCCACCCAAATGGCCACGAAAATTTAAATAGACCACACTGGGATGATCCCCAACCTCCCTGGCATGCTCCGTCAATTTTTGGCACACAGCATGCCCGAACCGTTGGCTCACCCCCAAAACCGTGGGCTATAGCACATCGATTTAGCCCACAAATGCCCCGCTCGCACCGTTTTACCAATTTGTCCACCCAAATGGCCACAAAAATTTAAAAGACCACACTGGTATGATACCCCACCTCCCTAGCATGCCTCGATTGATTCTCCACTGACAGCACACCCGGACCCGTGGCCCACCCCTAAAATCGTAGGCTATAGCACGCCGATTTGGCTCGAAAATGTCCTGTTCTCGCTGTTTTGCTCGTTTGACCACCTAAATGGCCATAAAAATTTAAACAGACCATACTGAGATGACCCCAACCTCCCTGGTACACCCCGATTGATTTTTGGCCCACAGAACGCCCAGACCCCGAGCCCACCTTCAAAATTGTTGGCTATAGCACACCGATTTAGCCCGAAAATGCTTCATTTGTGTCGTTTTGCCCATTTGTCCACCCAAATAGCCCTGAAAATTTAAATGGACCACACTGGGACGATCCCTAACCTCCCGGCACACCTCGATCTATAGGAGGTGAGACATCAACTCTCACAAAAACTAAGAACCTAAGTGTATGTCACATATTAAGACCCTTAATACTTGTAATAGGAAACACCAAAACTCTTACAATGACACAAGAGGGCGCGAACCACTAAAGCGCCAAGGTTTCTAACAATGTTTGGCAATACTAGCGATTCCTCCCTAGCATCACCCTCATTTCGGATTTGGTGGCTTTTCCAAGCCCTAAACTAAGGTGGTACACTCCTCACACTAGAGAGAGTTTGGTTCAAGTGTTACAACTTTCAATATCAATAATCAACTAAAGAAATAAAGACCTAATACTAGCCTATTTATAGACTTATAACAACATAAGTGAAATGTCCAAAAAGCCCTTAATGAAGGGAAGACAAAAGACGCCTATGGAGTGTAGTCCAAGTATAGTGTATGGACGGTTTTTGGTGCATAATTAAGTCCTTTTTGTCTCTTCAATTGCACACACCAAGCCTCGGGTCCAACGCGTACTCTCATAAGCCCATATCCTTGATTATTCTTGTATCACTATAGCACATTGATTTGGCCCAAAAATGCCCGTTCGCACCGTTTCGCCCATTTGTCCACCCAAATGGCCACAAAAATTTAAACAGACCACACTGGAACGATCCCCAACCTCCTTGGCATGCGCCAGTTAATTTTTAGCCCACAACAGGCTCATACCCCTGGGCACATCCCTGAAACCATGGGCTATAGCACACCAATTTGGCCCAAAAATACCCCAATCACATCGTTTCACTCGTTTGTCCACCCAAATGGCAACAAAAATTTTAACAGACCATACTGGGATGATCCCCAACCTCCCTGGCACGCCCCGATCGATTTTTGTCCCAAAGCACGCCTGGACCCCGTGCCCATCTGCGAAACTGTAGGCTATTGCACACTGATTTAGCCCGAATATGGCCCATTCACACCGTTTCGCTCGTTTGTCCAGCCAAATGACCATAAAAATTTAAACGGACTACACTGGGATGATCCCCAACCTTTCAAGCATACCCCGGTCAATTTTTAGCCTACAGCACACTAGAACACTAGGTCCACCCACAAAATCGTGGGCTACGGCACACCGATTTAGCCCAAAAATGCCTTGTTCACGCCGTTTCACCCGTTTGTCCACCCAAATGGCCAAGAAAATTTTAACGGGCTATATTGGGATGATCCCCAACCTCCCTGGCATGCCCTGATTGATTTTTAGCCCACAGCACGCCCGTACCCCGAGCCCACCCCCAAAATTGGGTGCTATAGCACACCGATTTGGCTCAAAAATGTTTCGTTCGCACAATTTCGCCCATTTATCCACCCAAATAGACACGAAAATTTAAATGAACCACACTGGGATGATCCCCAACCTCCCTGGCATGCCCCAGTCAATTTTTGGCATACAGCACGTCCGGACCCCAGGCCCACCCCCAAAATCTTAGGCTATAGCACACTGATTTGCCCCGAAAATGCCCCAATCGCGTCGTTTTGCCCGTTTGACCATCCAAATGGCCATAAAAATTTAAACGGACCACACTGGGATGATCCCCAACCTCCTAGGCATGCATATATCTATTTTTGACCGACAGCACGCTTGGACTCCATGCCCACCCTCAAAACCGTAGGCTATAGCACACTAATTTAGCTTGAAAATGCCCCGTTCGCGCCGTTTCGCCTGTTTGTCCACCCATATAGCCATAAAATTTTTAATGGACCATACTAGAATGATCCCTAACCTACATGGCACACCCCGATTGATTTTCAGCCACAGCACGCCAGGACCCCGAGCCCACCCCAAAAACTGTGGGTTATACCACACCTATTTTGCTCGAAAATGCCCCGTTTGTGCTATTTTGCCCGTTTGTCCACCCATATGGCTACGAAAATTTAAATGAACTACACTAGGATGATCTCTAACCTCCCTGGTATGCCTCAGTTAATTTTTGGCCCACAACAACCTGAACCCCGGGCCCACCCCTGAAACGTGGGCTATAGGACACCAATTTAGCTCGAAAATACTCTGTTCGCGCCCTTTTACTTGTTTGTCCACTAAAATAGCCACGAACATTTAAATGGACCACACTGAGATGATCCCCAACCTCCCAGGCATGCCTTGACCAATTTTAGGCTCACAACATGCCCGAACCTCGGGCCCACCCCTGAAACCTTCGGGTATAGCACATCGATTTGGCATGAAAATGCTCCATTTGCACTGTTTCGCCCATTTATCTAACCAAATGGCCACAAAAATTTAAATGGACCACACTGGGATGATACCCAACCTCCCTGACACGCCTTGGTCAATTTTTGGCACACAGCATGCCCGGACCCCGAGCCCAACCCCAAAATCATGGGCTATAGCATTCCGATTTAGCCCAATAATGCCTCGTTCACGTCGTTTCTCCCCTTTGTTACCCAAATGGCCACGAAAATTTAAACGTCAACATTGGGACGATCCCCAACCTTGCTGGCACGTCTCATTCAGTTTTCAGCTAACATCAAGCTCTAACCTCAGGCTCACACCCAAAACCGTGGGCTATAGCACATCGATTTTGCCCGAAAATGCCTCTTTCGCACCGTTTTGCCTGTTTGTCCTCCTAAATGGCCATGAAAATTTAAACGGACCATACTGGTACGACCCCCAACCTCCCTTTCATGCCCCAGTCAATTCTCGACTGACTGCACACCCGAACCCCATGCCCACCCCTAAAACCGTGGGCTATAGCACACTAATTTGGCTTAAAAATACCTCGTTCATGCTGTTTCGCCCGTTTGTCCACCTAAATGGCCACGAAAATTTAAACGGACCACACTGGGACGATCCCCAACCTCACTGACACTCCTCGATCGATTCTCCGCCGATAGCATGCCCGAATCCCAGGCCCACGCCTAAAACCGTAGGCTATAGCACACAAACTTGGCTCGAAAATGCCCCGTTCGCGTCGTTTCGCCCGTTTGTCTACCCAAATAGGCACAAAAATTTAAACGGACCGTACTGGGATGATCCCCAACCTCCCTAGCACGTCCCGATTGATTTTTGACCCACTGCACCATAGGACCCCGGGTCCAACCCTGAAACTGTGGGTTATAGCACATCGATTTGGCCCAAAAATACCCCGTTTCCGCCGATTCGCCCGTTTGTCCAGCCGAATGGCCACTAAAATTTAAACGGACCATATTAGGATAATTCAAAACCTCCCTGGCACCCCTCAGTAGATTATCGACACACAACACACCCGGACCCCGAGCCCACCCCTAAAACCGTTGGCTAGAGCACATCGATTTTGCCAGAAAATGCCCCGATAGAGCCGTTTCTCCTGTTTGTCCACCCAAATGGCAACAAAAATTTAAATGAACCACACTGGGATAATCCCCAACCTTTCTGGCATGCCCCTGTCTATTTTTGGCCTACAACACGATCGTACCCCAGGCTCACCCCCGAATCCAGCCCCGTTCGCGCTGTTTCATCAATTTTTCCACATAAATAGCAACAAAAATTTAAACGGACCACACTGGCATGATCACCAACCTCCCTGGCATGGCCAGGTAGATTTTTGGCCCACAGAATGCCCGAGCCCTAGGCCAACCCCCGAAATCGTGGGCTATAGCAAATTGATTTGGCTTGAAAATACCCGTTCGCGCCGTTTTGCCCGTTTGTCCACCCAAATGGCCAAAAAAATTTAAACAAACCACACTGGGACGATCCCCAACATCCCTGGCATGTCCCGATCAATTTTTGGCCCACAACACGCTCGGACCCCGGGCACGACCCTAAAACCGTGGGCTATAGCACACTGATTTGGCCCAAAACACCTTATTCACACCGTTTCACCAGTTTGTCCACCCAAATGGACTCAAAAATTTTAACAGACCATACTGGGATGATTCCAACCTCCCTGGCACGCCTCGATCGATTTTCGGCCTATAGCACGCCCGGACCCCAGACCTACCTCCAAAACCGTTGGCTATATAGCACACCGATTTAGCCTGAAAATGCCCCGTTTGGGCCGTTTTGCCATTTTGTCCAACAAAATGGACACAAAAATTTAAACGAACCACACTAGGACGATCCCCAACCTCCCTGTGACGCCCCGATTAATTTTAGACCCACAACACGCCTGGACCCTGAGCCCACCCCCAAAACTGTGGGCTATAGCACACCGATTTGGCCTGAAAATGCTCCGTTCGAACCGTTTTGCTTGTTTGTTCACCCAAATGGCAACAAAAATTTAAATGGACCATACTGAGATGATCCCTAACCTCCAAGGCATGCCCTGGTCGATTTTTGGCTCATAGAACGCCTGAACCCCGAGCTCACCCCCAAAACCGTGGGCTAGAGCACACCAATTTGGCCCAAAAATGCCCCGTTCGCGCCGTTCCGCACGTTTGTCAACCCAAATGGCCACAAAAATTTAAACGGACCACACTGGGACAATCCTTGACTTCCCTGGCAGGCCATTGTTGATTTTTGGCCTATAGCATGCCCGGATCCTCGGCCCACCACAAAAAATCGTGGGCTATAGCACACCAATTTGGCCCGAAAATACCCCATTCATGCCGTTTCGCCCGTTTGTCCACCCAACTGGCCGCAAAAATTTAAATGAACCTCACAGGGACGATACCTAACCTCCTTGGCATGCCCCGGTCAATTTTCGACCAACAACACACTCGAACCCGAGGCCCTGTTCTCACTATTTCGTCTGTTTGAATACCCAAATGGCCTACAAAATTTAAACCACACTGGAACGATCCCCGACCTTCCAGGCAGGCCCCGATGAATTTTCAACCCACCTGATCCCCGTGCCCACCCCTTAAACCGCGGGCTATAGCAAGCCGATATAGCCCAAAAATGCCCCGTTCGTGCTGTTTTGCTTATTTGTCCACCCAAATTGCTATGAAAATTTAAACGAACAACATTGGGATGATCTCCGACCTCCCTAGCATGCCTCGTTTAATTTTTGTCCCATAGCACACCCGGACCCCGGGCCCACCACCAAAACCGTGGGCTATAGCACACCGATGTTGCCCGAAAATACCCCGTTCGTGCCATTTTGCCCGTTTGTCCACCCAAATGGCCATGAAAATTTAAACGGACCACACTGGGATGATCCTCAACCTCCCTGGCAAGCCTCGATCGGTTTTTAGCCATAGCACGCTCGGACCCCGAGCCCACCCTCATAACCGTGGGTATAGCACACTGATTTGGCCCAAAAATGCCCCGTTTGTGCCATTTCGCCTGTTTGTCCACCCAAATGGCCACGAAAATTTAAACGAACCAAACTGGGATGATCCCCAACCTCCCTGGCATGCCCCGATCAATTTTTGGACCACAGCACTCTCGAAACCTGGGTCCACCCTCGAAACCGTGGGCTATAGCACACCGATTTTGCCTGAAAATGCCCTGTTTGTGCTGTTTTGCCTGTTTGTCCACCAAAATGGCCACAAAAATTTAAACGGACCATACTGGGATGATCTTCAACCTCCCTGGCATGCCCCGGTAGATTTTTGGCCCACAACATGCTCGGGACCCCAGGCCCACCCCAAAAACTGTGGGCTATAGCAAATTGATTTGGCCTAAAAATACCCCGTTAGCGTCGTTTCACACGTTTCTCCACACAAATAGCCACAAAAATTTAAACGGACGACACTGGGATGATCCCCGACCACTCTGGCATGCCCCGGTCAATTTTTGGCCCATAACACGCTTGGACCTTGGGTCCACCCCAAAAACCGTGGGCTATAGAAGATCGATTTTGCCCGAAAATACCCTGTTTACGCCGTTTCACCATTTGTCCACCCAAATGGCTACAAAAATTTAAACGAACCACAATTGGCCAATCCTCGACCTCCCTGGCACGCCCCGATAAATTTTTGGCCTACAGTATGCCCGGACCCCGGGCCCACCGCCAAAATTGTGAGCTATAGCACACCGATTTTGCCCGAAAATGCCTAGTTCATGTTGTTTTTCCCGTTTGCCCACCCAAATGGCCATGAAAATTTAAACGGATCATACTGGGATGATCCTCGACCTCCCTGGCTAGCTCCGGTCGATTTTTGGCCCACATCACACCCGAACCCTGTGCCCACCCTAAAACCGTGTGCTATAGAATAACAATTTGGCTTAAAAAATACCGCGTACATGCCGTTTCACCAATTTGTCCACCCGAATGGCCACAAAAATTTAAACAGACCACATTGGGACGATTCCTAACCTTTCTGGCATGCCCCAATCGATTTTTGGCTCACAGAATGCCCGGATTCCGAGCCCACCCCCAAAACCGTGGGCTATAGCACACCGATTTGGCCTGAAAATGCCCTGTTCATGCCGTTTTGCACGTTTGTCCATCCAAATGGTCATAAAAATTTAAACGGACCACACTGGGACAATCCCGAACCTCCCTGGCATGCCCCAATCAGTTTTTGGCTTACAGAAAGCCCGAACCCCGAGCTCACCCAAAAAACTGTAGGCTATAGCACACCAATTTGTCCCAAAAATTCTCCGTTCACGCTGTTTTGCCCGTTTGTCCACCCGAATAGCCACAAAAATTTAAACGAACTACACTGGGACAATTCTTGTCCTCCCTAGCACGCCATTATTGATTTTTAGCTAACAACACGCCTTGAACCTAGGACCACCCCAAAATCGTGGGCTATAACACACTGATTTAGCTCGAAAATGCCCCATTCATGTTGTTTCATCTGTTTTCCACCCAAATAGCCCCAAAATGGCGTGTTTACGATGTTTTCCCTGTTTATCCACCCAAATGGACAAGAAAATTTTAATGGAACACACTGGGATGATCCCAAATTTCCCAGTCACGCCCCGGTAGATTTTTGGCCCACAGAATGCCCATACCCCGGGCTTACCACCAAAATCTTGGGCTATAGCACACCGATTTGGCCCGAAAATGCCCTATTCACGCCATTTTGCTTGTTTTTCCAACCAAATGGCCACGAAAATTTAAACGGACCACACTGGGTCGATGCCCAACCTCCCTGCCATGCCTCGATCAATTTTTGGCTTATAATACGCCCGGACCCCGAGCCTACCCCCAAAACCGTGGGCTATAGCACACCAATTTGGCTTGAAAATGCCCGATTAGTATCGTTTTGCCCATTTCTCCACTCAAATAGCCATGAAAATTTAAATGGACAATACTGTGATGATCCCAACCTCCCTATCATGCCCCGGTCAATTTTTGGACCACAGCACTCTTGGACCCCGAGCCCACCCTCAAAACCGTGGGCTATAGCACATCGATTTTACTCGAAAATGCCCTGTTTGCGCTGTTTTACCTGTTTGTCCACCAAAATGGCCACAAAAATTTAAACGGATCATACCGGGATGATCCCCAACCTCTCTGGCATGCCTCGGTCTTTTTTTGGCCCACAGTACGCTCGAACCTTGGGCCCACCCTAAATCGTGTGCTATAGAACACCAATTTAACTCAAAAACACCGCGTTCATGCCGTTTCACCCGTTTGTCCACCCGAATGGCCATAAAAATTTAAACAACCCACACTGGGATGATTCTTAACCTTCCTGGCATGTCTCGGTCAATTTTTAGCTCATAAAATGCCCGTATTCTGGGCCCACCCCCAAAACCGTGGGCTATAAGCACACCAATTTGGCTCAAAAATGCCCCGTTCACGCCGTTTTGTATGTTTGTCCATCCAAATGGCCATAAAAATTTAAACAGACCTCACTTGGACGATCCCGAACCTCCCTGGCATGCCTCGATCAATTTTTGGCTTACAAAAAGCCCGGACCCCGGGCCCACCCTCAAAACTGTGGGCTATAGCACACCAATTTGGCCCAAAAATGCCCCGTTCGTGCCGTTTCGCTCGTTTGTCCACTCGAATGGCCAAAAAATTTAAACGGACTACAATGGGACAATTCTTATCCTCCCTAGCACACCATTGTTGATTTTTAGCCAACAGCATTCCCTGAACCTGGGCCCATCCCCAAAATCGTGGGCTATAACACACCAATTTAGCTCGAAAATGCCCAATTCATGCCGTTTCATCTGTTTTTCCACCTAAATCGCCATGAAAATTTAAAAGGACCTCACTGGGACGATCCCTAACCTCCCTGGCATGCCCCGGTCAATTTTTGCCGAACAACACTCTCGAACCCCTGGCCCACTCCTGAAACCATGGGCTATAGCACATTGATTTGGCCCAAAAATGCCCCGTTCGCGCTGTTTCATCTGTTTGTCCACCTAAATGGCAACGAAAATTTAAACGAACCACACTGGGATTATCCCCGACTTCTCTGGTACGCCTCAATCAATTTTTGGCCCAAAAATGCTTCGTTCATGCCGTTTTGCCCGTTTATCCACCCAAATGGCCACAAAAATATAAACGAACCATACTGGGATGATCCCCGACCTCATTGGCATGCCCCGGTCATTTTTTTGGCCCGCATCACACTCGAACCCTAGGCATACCTCTAAAACCATGGGATATAGCACATCAATTTAGCCCAAAAATGGCCCGTTTGCACCGTTTCCCCCATTTATCCACCCAAATGGCCTAGAAAATTTCAATGGACCACACTGGGATGATCCCCAACTTCCCAGTCATGCCCAGGTTGATTTTCAGCCCATAGCATGCCCGTACCTGGTCTTACCACCAAAATCGTGGGCTATAGCACACCGATTTGGCCCGAAAATGCTCTGTTCATGCTATTTCTCCCGTTTGTCCAACCAAATGGCCACAAAAATTTAAACGGACCACACTGGGATGATGCCCAACCTCCCTGCCATGCCCCAGTCGAATTTCGGCCTATAATACGCCCAGACCCCGAGCCTACCCCCAAAATCGCAGGCTATAGCACACCGATTTGGCTCAAAAATGCCCGGTTAGTGCTGTTTCGCCCATTTTTCCACTCAAATAGCCACAAAAATTTAAATGGACCATACTGTGAAGATCCCCAACCTTCTTGGCATGGTTCGATCAATTTTCATCCCATGGCCCATCGGGATCCTGGTCCCACCCTTAAAATTGTAGGCTATAGCACACCGATTTAGCCCGAAAATGGCCCATTCATGTCGTTTTACCTCTTTTCCCACCAAAATAGCCACAAAAATTTTAAACGAACTACACTGGGACGATCCCCAACCACCCTAGCATGCCCCGATTGATTTTCGGCGCAAAGAATGCCCGAACCCTGGGCCCACCCTCGAAACCATGGCCTATAGAACACCAATTTGGCTCAAAAATGCCTAATTCGCCCCGTTTAGCCCGTTTGTGCACCCAAATGGCCATAAAAAATTAAACGAACCATTCTGGGATGATCCTCAACCTCCCTGACAAGCCCCGATCGATTTTTGACCATAGCACGCTCGGACCCCGAGCCCACCCCCAAAACCGTGGGTATAGCACACCGATTTTGCCCAAAAATGCCTCGTTCGTGCCATTTCGCGCGTTTGTCCACCCAAATGGCCACGAAAATTTAAACGAACAATACTGGGACAATCCCCAACCTCCCTAGCATGCCTCGATCAATTTTTTTACCACAAAAATCTCAGACCTCGGGCCCACCCTCAAAACGGTGGGCTATAGCACACCGATTTAGCCCGAAAATGCCCTGTTTGCACTGTTTTGCCATGTTGTCCTCCAAAATGGCCACAAAAATTTAAATACACCACACTGGGATGATCTCCAACCTCACTGGCATGCCCCGGTCAATTTTTGGCCCACAACACGCTCGGACCCCGGGCCACCCCAAAAACTGTGGGCTATAGCAAATCAATTTGGCCTGAAAATGCTCCGTTAGCGTCGTTTCTCCCTTTTGTCCACCCAAATGGCCACAAAAATTTTAAACAGACCACCCTAGGATGATCCCCGACCACTCTGGCACGACTCGGTCTATTTTGGCCCATAACACGCCCGGACCCCGGTCCACCCTTAAAACCATAGGCTATAGAAGACCGATTTTGCCTGAAAATGCCCCGTTTGTACCGTTTTGCCGTTTGTCCACTCGAATGGCTACAAAAATTTAAACGGACCACAATTGGACGATCTCCGACCTCCCTGGCATGCCCCAAAAATTTTTTAGCCCACAGCACGCTCGAACCCCGGGCCCATCACCAAAACTGTGAGCTATAGCACACCGATTTTTCTCGAAAATGCGTAGTTTGCGTTGTTTTGCCCACCCAAATGACCATAAAAATTTAAACGGATTATACTGGGATGATCCCCGACCTTCCTGGCTAGCTCCGGTCGATTTTTAGCCCACAGTACGCCCGAACCTTGGGCCCACCCTAAAACCGTGTGCTATATAACATCAATTTGGCTCAAAAACACCGCGTTCATGCCGTTTCACCCGTTTGTCCACCCGAATGGCCACAAAAATTTAAACGACCCACACTGGGATGATTCCTAATCTTCCTGGCATGCCCCGGTCAATTTTTGGCTCACAGAATGCCCGAATTCTGGGCCCACCCCCAAAACCGTGGGCTATATAGCACACTAATTTGGCCCGAAAATGCCTCGTTCACGCTGTTTTGTATGTTTGTCCATCCAAATGGCCATAAAAATTTAAACGGACCTCACTTGGACGATTCCGAACCCCCCTGGCATGCCTCGATCAATTTTTGGCTTACAGAAAGCCCGGACCCCGGGTCCACCCCAAAAACTGTGGGCTAAAGCACACCGATTTGGCCCAAAAATGCCCCGTTCGCGCCGTTTCGCTCGTTTGTCCACCCAAATGGCCAAAAAATTTAAACGAACTACACTGGGACAATTCTTATCCTCCCTAGCACGCCATTGTTGATTTTTAGCCAACAGCACTCCCTGAACCTGGGCCCACCCCCAAAATCGTGGGCTATAACACACCGATTTAGCTCGAAAATGCCCCATTCATGCCGTTTCATCCGTTTTTCCACCTAAATCGCCACAAAAATTTAAAAGGACCTCACTGGGATGATCCCTAACCTCCCTGGCATGCCCCGATCAATTTTTGCCGAACAACACTCTCGAACCCCTGGCCCACTCCTGAAACCATGGGCTATAGCACATTAATTTGGCCCAAAAATGCCCCGTTCGCACTGTTTCATCTGTTTGTCCACCTAAATGGCAACGAAAATTTAAATGAACCACACTGGGATTATCCCCGACTTCTCTGGCATGCCCCAATCAATTTTTGGCCCAAAAATTCTTCGTTCATGCCGTTTTGCTCGTTTATCCACCCAAATGGCCACAAAAATATAAACGGACCATACTGGGATGATACCCGACCTCCCTGGCATGCCCTAATCATTTTTTTGGCCCATATCACACTCGAACCCTGGGCATACCTCTAAAACCATGGGATATAGCACATCAATTTAGCCCAAAAATGGCCCGTTTGCACCGTTTTCCCCATTTATCCACCCAAATGGCCTAGAAAATTTTAATGGACCACACTGGGATGTTCCCCAACTTCCCAGTCATGCCCCGGTTGATTTTCAGCCCATAGCATGCCCGTACCTGGTCTTACCACCAAAATCGTGGGCTATAGCTCACCGATTTGGCCCAAAAATGCCCTGTTCATGCTATTTCACCCGTTTTTCCAACTAAATGGCCACAAAAATTTAAACGAACCACACTGGGATGATGCCCAACCTCCCTGCCATGCCCCGGTTGAATTTCGATCTATAATACACCCGGACCCCGAGCCTACCCCCAAAACCGTAGGCTATAGCACACTGATTTGGCTCAAAAATACCCGGTTAGTGTTGTTTCGCCCATTTTTCCACTCAAATAGCCACAAAAATTTAAACGGACCAGACTGTGAGGATCCCCAACCTTCTTAGCATGGGTCGATCAATTTTCATCCCACAGCCCGTCGGGATCCCGGTCCCACCCTCAAAATTGTGGGCTATAGCACACCGATTTAGCCCAAAAATGGCCCATTCATGTCGTTTTACCTATTTGTCCACCAAAATGGCCACAAAAATTTTAAACGAACTACACTGGGACGATCCCCAACCACCCTAGCATGCCCTAATTGATTTTCGATGTAAAGAACGCCCGAACCCTGGGACGACCCCCAAAACCATGGCCTATAGAACACCAATTTGGCTCAAAAATGCCTAATTCGCCCCGTTTAGCCTGTTTGTGCACCCAAATGGCCATAAAAAATTAAATGAACCATTCTGGGATGTCCTCAACCTCCCTGACAAGCCCCGATAGATTTTTGACCATAGCACACTCGGACCCCGAGCCCACCCCTAAAATCGTGGGTATAGCACACCGATTTGGCCCAAAAATACCTCGTTCGTGCCATTTCGCGCGTTTGTCCACCCAAATGGCCACGAAAATTTAAACGAACAAAACTGGGACAATCCCCAACCTCCCTGGCATGCCCTAATCAATTTTTGTACCACAGAAATCTCAGACCTTGGGCCCACCCTCAAAACGGTGGGCTATAGCACACCGATTTAGCCCAAAAATGCCCTGTTTGCACTGTTTTGCCATGTTGTCCACCAAAATGGCCACAAAAATTTAAACGCACCACACTGGGATGATCCCCAACCTCACTGGCATGCCCCAGTCGATTTTTGGCCTACAACAAGCTCGGACGCCGGGCCCACCCCAAAAACTGTGGGCTATATAGCAAATCGATTTGGCCTGAAAATGCCCCGTTAGCACCGTTTCGCCTGTTTGTCAACCCAAATAGTCATGAAAATTTAAACAGACCACACTGAGATGATCCCCAACCTCCCTGGCAAGCGTCGATCGATTTTTGGCCAACAGCACATCGGTACCCCGGGCCCACCTCCAAAACTGTGGGCTATAGAACACCAATTTTGCTTGAAAATGGCCCATTCGTTCCGTTTTGCCTGTTTGTCCACCAAAATTGCCATAAAACTTTAAACGAACTATACTGGGATGATCCCAATCTTTCTGGCATACACCGATCGATTTTTGGCATAAAGCACACCTGGAACCCGAGCCCACCCCAAAACCGTGGGCTATAGCACACCGATTTGGCCCAAAAATGCTCCGTTGGCATCGTTTCACCCGTTTGTCCACCCAAATAGCCATAAAATTTTAAACGGACCATACTGGGATGATCTCAAACCTCCCTGGCATGCTCTGGTCAAATTATGGTGCACAACAAGCTCGGACCCTGGGCCAACCCCAGAAACCATGGGCTGTTGCACACCGATTTGGCCTGAAAATGCTCCGTTACCACCGTTTTGCCCGTTTGTCCACCCAGATAGCCACAAAAATTTAAACGGACCACACTAGAATGATCCTAACCTCCTTGGCATACCCCGATCGATTGTCGACCTATAGCATGCTCGGACCTCGGGCCCAACCGTGAAATCGTGGGCTATAGCACATTGATTTGGCCTGAAAATGCCCCATTCACGCCGTTTCACCCGTTTGACCACCCAAATAGCCCAAAAAATTTTAGCGGACCACACTAGGATGATCTCCAATCTCCCGAGCATGCCCCGATCAATTTTCAGCCCACAGCACGCCCAGACCCCTGGCCCACCCCTGAAACCGTGGGTTATAGCTCACTAATTTGGACCAAATATGCCCAGTTCTTGTTGTTTTGCCCGTTTGTCTACCCAAAATGCCACAAAAATTTAAACGAACCATACAGGGATGATCCCCAACCTCCCTGCACATCCCAAATAATTTTTAGCCCACAGCTAGCCCGGACCCTGGGTCCACCCCCAAAACTGTGGGCTATAGCACACTGAAAATGGCCCGTTCGCGCCATATCGCTCCTTTGTTCCCCCAAATGGCCACAAAAATTTAAACGGACCATAATGGGATGATCCTCGACCTCCATGGAATTCCTCGGTTAATTTTTGGCCCTCAGCATGCCCGGACCCAGGGGCCACCCACAAAATCGTGTGCTATAGTACACCGATTTCTACTGAAAATGCCTCATTCATGCTGTTTTTCCCATTTTCCCACCCAAATGGCCATGAAAATTTAAATGGACCATACTGAAATGATCCCTGACCTCCCTGGCTAGGCCCAGTTGATTTTCAGCCCACAACACGCCCAAACCCTGGGCCCACCCTAAAATCGTGGGCTATAGCACACCGATTTGGCTAAAACATATTGCGTTCGCGAGCGTTTTGCCCGTTTGTTCACCCGAATGGCTACAAAAATTTAAACGGACCATACTGGGATGATCCCTAACCTCTCTGGTATACTCTGATCAATTTTTGACTCACAGACCGCTTTGACCCTGGGCTCACCACCGAAACTATGGGCTATAGCACATCGATTTGGCCCAAAAAATTCCTGTTCGCGTCGATTCGCACGTTATTCTGCCCAAAAGGCCACAAAAATTTAAACGGACCACACTGGGATAATCATTTACCTCCCTGGCACGCCATGGTCAATATTTTGCCCATAGCACGCCCGAAACCTGGGCCTAGCCCCAAAATCGTGGGCTATAGCTCACCAATTTGCCCTAAAAATGCCCCATTCACGCTGTTTCACTCGTTTGTCTACCCAAATAGCCACGAAAATTTAAACGGACCACACTGGGATAATCCCCGACCTCCCTGGCATGCCCCGATTGATTTTCGACCAACAACACGCTCGAACCCTAAGCTCACTCCCAAAACCGTGGGCTATAGCATATCAATTTAGCTTGAAAATGTCCCGTTCGCGCTATTTCATCCGTTTGTCCTCCCAAATGGCCACGAAAATTTAAACGGACCATACTGGGATGATCCCCGACTTCCCTGGCATGCTACGATCAATTTTTTTCCCATAGCACGTCCAAAACTTGGTCCCACCTGCAAAACCATGGGCTATAGCACATTGATTTAGCCCGAAAATGTCTTGTTCGCGCTATTTCGCCTGTTTATCCACCCAAATGGCCACAAAGAATTAAACGGACCACACTGAACAATCCCCGACCTCCTTGACATGCCTAGTAGATTTTTGGCCCATAGCACGATTGGACCCCGAGCCCACCCCTAAAACCATGGGCTATAGCACACCGATTTGGCCAAAAAATGGACCGTTCATGCCGTTTCGCCTGTTTGTCCACCCAAATCGCCAAGAAAATTTTAATGGACCATACTGGGTTGATCCCCAACCTCCCTGGCATGGCCCGGTCAATTTTTGGCTCACAGCACGCCTGGACCCCAGGCCCACCCCCAAAACCGTAGGCTATAGCAAACCTATTTGGCCCAAAAATGCCCCATTCGCGCCATTTCGCCCGTTTGTCCACCCAAATGGCAACGAAATTTTAGCAAACCATACTGGGATGATCCCCAACCTCCCTGGAACACCCCGGTCAATTTTTGGCACACATCACACCCGAACCCCGGGTCCACCCCTAAAAACCCAGGCTATAGCACACCGATTGGACCAAAAATGCCCCGTTCGCGCTGTTTTGCCCGTTTGTCCACCCAAATAGCCACGAAAATTTAAATGGACCATATTGGGATGATCCCCAACCTCCTTGGCATGCCCATGTTAATTTTTGGCCGACAGCACATCCGGACCTCGGGCCTACCCCCAAAACCATTGGCTATAGCACTCTAATTTGGCTCGAAAATACCTCGTTTATGCCATTTCACCCGTTTGTCCACCCAGCCTCCATGGTATGCCCCGGTCAATTTTTGGCCATAGCACGTCCGAACCTCGGGCCCACCCCCAAAATCGTGTGCTATAGCTCACCGATTTGTCTAGAAAATGCCCCGTTCGCGCCATTTCACCCGTTTGTCCACCCAAATGGCCACAAAAATTTAAACAGACCACACTAGGATGATCCCAAACATCCCTGGCATGCCTCGGTCGATTTTCAGTCCACAGTACATTCGGACCCCAAGGCCACCCCTAAAATCGTGGGCTATAGCTCATCGATTTAGCCCAAAAATGCCTGGTTTGCGCTATTTCGCCTGTTTGTCCTCCAAAATGGCCATGAAAATTTAAATAGACCACACTGGGATGATCCCTAATATCCCTGGTATGCCACGATCGATTTTTGGCCCGCAACACACCTGTACCCCAGGCCCACCCCAAAACAGTAGGCTATAGCACACTGATTTGGCCTGAAAATGCCCCGTTCGCACCGTTTCACCCGTTCATCCACCCAAATGATCATGAAAATTTAAATGGACCATATTGGGACGATCTCCAATCTCCTTGCCACGCCTCGGTCGATTTTTGACACACAGCACACTGGGACCCCGGCCCACCCCCTAAACCGTGGGATAGCACATTGATTTGTCCCAAAAATGCCCCGTTCGCGCTATTTCACCCTTTGTCCATCGAAATGGCTATGAAAATTTAAACAGACCATATTGGGACGATCCCCAACCTCCCTGGTAGGCCTTGGTCGATTTTTGGCCCACAGCAAGCCTGGACCCCAGGCCCACCCCCTAAACCATGGGCTATAGCACACCGATTTAGCCCAAAAATACCCTATTCGTGCCGATTTGCCTGTTTGTTCACCAAAATGGCCACAAAAATTTAAACAAACCATACTGGGATGATCCCCAACCTTCCTGGCATGCCCCGGTCAATTTTTGGCCCACAACACGCTAGGACCCCGGGCCTACCCCCAAAATCATGGGCTATAGCTCACCGATTTAGCGTGAAATTGCCCCGTTTGCACCGTTTCACCTGTTTGTCCACCAAAATAGCCACAAAAATTTAAACGGACAATACTGGGATGATCCCCAACCTACCTGAAATGCCCCGATTTATTTTTGGCTCACAACACGCCCAGACCCCAAGCCCACCCCAGAAACCGTGGGCTATAGCACACCTATTTGGCCCGAAAATGCCCTATTCCCGTCGTTTCGCCCTTTTATCCACCCCAATGGTCATGAAAATTTAAACGGACAACACTGGGATGATTCCCAACCTCCCTGGAACACCTCGGTCAATTTTTGGCCTACAGGACACCGAGACCCTAGGCCCACCCCCTAAATCGTGGGCTATAGCACACCGATTTAGCCCGAAAATGCCCCATTCGCGTCGTTTTGCCTGTTTGTCCACCAAAATGACCAGAAAAATTTAAACGAACCATACTAGGATGATTCCCAACCTCCTGGCATGCCCCAGTCAATTTTTAGCCCACAGAACGCTCGGACCCTAGGCCTACCCCCAAAATCGTGGTTTATAGCATACCGATATGGCCCAAAAATGCCCCGTTCACACCATTTCACCTGTTTGTCCATCCAAATAGCCACAAAAATTCAAACTGATGCCAAACGGTATCTAAATGAGCACAAAACAGTCCATAAGTGACCCACAAATACCTGTAACAAGTAATACACAAAACGACACAAGGAAGCAAACACAAACTTAATGATAAAGAAGATAGATAACTTGACATAAGGAAAACATGTAAAGTAGTAACTAAAGAGTTTATTAAACTCTAAAACCCCTACAAAACACATTTACAAGCACCAAGTTCTTACGACGATACAAGAGTGGGGTCCACCACTCAAGCACCAACGTTTCTAACAAACAAGTAATCACAAGAATTCCACCCTTGAATGCTATCCTAGTTACAAGTTTTGGTTTTGTGCCTCAAGGAGAGAGGACTGGGTGTTTCAAAAGTTCAAAACTTACAATAATCATCAACCAAAGAACTAAAGACCTAAACTAGTCTATTTATAGACTTATTACAAAAGTAAGGTGAAATGACCAAAAAGGCTCTTTAATGAATGGCTTCAAGTAGGCGCCCTTGGAGTGCTATGTATGGACGGTTTTGGTACGGACCCCGGGTCCACCCCCAAAACCGTGGGCTATAGCACACCAATTTAGCCAGAAAATGCCCCGTTCGCGCCATTTCGCTCGTTTGTCCACCCAAATAGCCATGAAAATTTAAACGGACCACACTGGGATGATCCCCAACCTCCCTAGCATGCCCCGATCGATTTTTGGCACACAGCACACCTGGACCCCGGGCCCACCGTTAAAATCGTGGGCTATAGCACACCGATTTGGCTCGAAAAAGCCCCGTTCGTGCTGTTTTGATCGTTTGTCCACCCAAATGGCCACAAAATTTTAAACGGACCACACGGGGACGATCCCCAACCTCCCTGGCACGGGCCGGCTGATTTTCGACCGACAGCACACCCGGACCCCGGGCCCGTCCCTAAAATTGTGGACTATAGCACATCGATTCAGCCCGAAAATGCCCCGTTCACGTTGTTTCACCTATTTGTCCACCCAAATGGCGATGAAAAATTAAACGGACCAAACTGGGATGATCCCCAACCTCCCTGGCATGCCCCAATCGATATTCGGCCCACAACACTCCCGAACCCCGTGTCCACCCCCGAAACCGTGGGTTATTACATCGTTCGCCCGTTTGTCTACCCAAATGGCAACGAAAAACTAAACGGACCCTACTAGAATGATCCCCAACCTACTTGGCATGCCGCGATTGATTTTTGGCCCACAGAATGTCCGAAACCCAGGGCCACCCTCAAAACCGTGTGCTATAGCACATCGATTTGGCCCAAAAATGCCTCATTCATGCCGTTTCGCATGTTTGTCCACCCAAAAGGCCACGAAAAATTAAACGGCCCACACTAGGACTATTCCAAACCTCCCTGGCACGACCCAATTGATTTTTGGCCCACAGCACGCCAGACCCTGGGCCAACCCCCGAAAGAATGGGTTGTAGCACACCAATTTGTCTAGAAAATGCCCTATTCGCGCTGTTCCACCAGTTTATCCACCAAAATTGCAACAAAAAATTAAATGAACCATACTAATATGATTCCCAACCTCCCTGGCACACCTCGGTTGATTTTTGACCGACAACACGCCCAAACCCTGGGCCCACTCCCAAAATCGTAGGCTATAGCACACAAATTTGGCCCGTTTGTCCATCCAAATGGTCACGAAAAATTATACAGACCACAATGGGATAATCACCAACTTTCCTGGCATGCTCCAGTCAATTTTTGGCCCACAGAACGGCGGGACCCTGGGCCCACTCACAAAACCATGGGTTATTGCACACCAATTTGGCCCAAAAATTTCCCATTCGCATCGTTTTTCCCATTTTTCCACCCAAATGGCCACAAAAATTTAAACGGACCACACTGGGATGATCCCCAACCTCCCTGGCATACCCTAGTCGATTTTCGACCCACAGCACGCTTGGACCTCAGGCCCATCCTCGAAACCGTGGGCTATAGCACACTAATTTTGCCCAAAAATTCCCCGTTCATGCCGTTTCACCTGTTTTTTCACCCAAACGGTCAAGAAAATTAACGGACCACAATGGGATGATCCCCAACCTCCCTGACACACCCCGATTGATTTTCTGCCCATAGCATGGCCCAACCTCTCAATTCTTTGAAAGTGCATCGGAGATCCATCACATATCACTTCTACTGAAGATGTACAAGTTAAGAAAGATCTCACCTATGAGGAAATACCTATTGTCATTCTAGATCGACAAGTTAAGAAAATAAGGAATAAAGAAATAACATCTGTAAAAGTACTCTGGAGAAACCAGCAAGTGGAGGAGATCACATGGGAAGCTGAGGAAGCAATGAAATCCAAATACCCTCATCTATTCAAATACGAAGAGAAAGTCCAAGATGCTGAATTAGAGCAATAACAAGTAAGTGTTTTAAGTGTTTATATATATATATATATAAGTACTGTGTGATGATAGTAATATTAACCTTAGGCTAGAACTTGTTTCGGTTGGACAATTATGCTAATATTCGAGGACGAATGTTCTAAAGGGGGGAAGGATGTAACACCCCATATTTTTGTGTGTACTTGTTCTATTTATATGGAACTTGATATATCTTTGTGGTGTAGATGGAGTTCTAAATACTTCCCTTGTGGTTTAATGTGACCAATTATATATAAATTTTAATTTAGATTAAAGAGTTAAGAACTAAAAATTGAGTATTTTGTTAAGGTGCTTTCTTGACTTACTTAAGCTAGTAGGTGGATCACTTACTTGAGCTATTTAGACCAAGTTAATGGGATCAATAGCATGTATCAGATTAGGCCTTATATTAATGTACTCATTTGAGCCCAAATTAAGTAAAAGAGAAAGAGAATGGAGAAAAGAGGCCCAATACTCAAATCTGTCAAATACCAAGTTAAAGAGAAGAAAAGGAGAAAAAATTGGTAGCTAAGGCCCAATAGTTTTTGATCCAAAAAGGCCCAATATATTGAGCAAGTGTATACATAAATTACTTGACAAAATATGGCCCAAAAGTAGTCAATAAATTCGTCCAAGAGCAGCTCCTATTTATGGATTGAAATCAGCAATTTTTCTCATTTTAACTTAGACAAAATTTCCAGCTTTCTAGGTTTTTCTCTCTGGTTCTCTCTTGGCTATGAAACAACCCTATAATTACACAAGGGTTCTTGGGATTTACCTTCCTTCCAAGCTAAAGGTAAGTGAACAATTCATGAGCTTGTACCACGAAAACTATGTATTCTTTAAGATTAATTTCTGGACAGCCCTCTCTATAAGTTTGGGCAGTCCATTATTCTTAGTTATTAAGGGATTTCTCTTTTCTCTTTTGATGTATGTGTGAAGGGATTAAGATATTGAGGAAATACACATTAAGACACTAAAATACTAAGGAAATCAAGGTATGGTTGCTGTCCACTTTTGTCCTTTTTCCATATACATGTGTTGATAGAGGATTGCACATATTGGGTTGCTATTAAAGAACGATTGGGTGTCGTTGTGGACTGTTTTGTGTGTTTGTGTTGTGGGCTGCCCGGTTGCTATTGGGAAAAGGTGTGATTAGTTTGTATTTAATTATAAAAGATGAATGTGGTGATACACCACTGAATTTATGATTGTGTATGTCTATTGCTCATTTCGTTTTGTGTGTATTGATTGGAAGGTGAAATGAATCCGAGGTTGTGTCGGGGGATATTATATAAATATGTATGGTATGTGGCTGTAATTGGAGTATAAGAGGGTTAAAGTGACACCCTTTGTTGATAAATTAAGGGTTTACTTCCCGGCCACTAGTTTGGTGAAGTTAAATAGCCAAAATGTGACATTTGGTTGCTAATATTAGTTTTCCATATATTTCATTGTAGATAAGTAATCTAAAAGTGCGGGAAGTCGATTTGGACTGGTATTGGAGTTTTACAACCAGGTATGTAAGGCATACTCTATTTTGCACCCTTGGCGTGAAAACAGATACTTGTTCCATCGAGTAAGCTTCCAAGGTCATCCAAGAACACGTGCTACATAATAGCACCTATGATATCCTATGTTACTAATGAACTTATTCCCACTCTCTAATGTGTTAAACCACCTCGATACATGCTTGCTACCTATCCTACATACCTATTTTCACTAGTAAATTTCAGAATTTCTCCGGTTACTCAAATAAGACCCATGTGTTATTTTTAGCTCTTAAACACTTCATTAGTGTGCCAACAACTCCTTACTTCATTGTTATTGCATTGATTGCCTATTTACATGTCTCTTATTGATATATCATTGTTTCAAGGTACCATAAGGTTAGGACCACCAAAGTAACAATCTCAAAAGGCTAATTAAACTAAGTAACGGAAATCTATAAAACGGGTGGCAGCTCAGAGGCATAAGCCTAGGATGGGCCGATCTCGATACTTTATATGTAGGTGGCATCTCAGGGGCATAAGCCTAGCATGGGCCGATCCTGATTTATTATTTACCACTGATCAGCTGGTCATTTGTGTCATATAGATTACAAAGATAATGAAGGAAGAAGGTAAAAGGAAGAAAGAAATGTAATGTACCCTGTTCCACAAGTAAATGTAAAGGTGGTCTACTAGCACTATTCTTATAGTTGTTCCATATTTTTATTGAGCCTTTATGTCATGTATTGTTACTATTCTGCCTTGCATACTCAGTATACTTTTTCGTACTAACTCCCCTTATAGGGGGACTTATATTTCATGCTACAGGCACAGGTACTTCGGCAAACACGCCTCCTCAGTAGGATCCCAGGATATCCATCTGCTATTGGTGACCTCCAGTTTGCTTCGGGGCTTTTCGAGTCGGTTCCATA
This sequence comes from Capsicum annuum, assembly GCF_002878395.1. Taxonomy (NCBI): domain Eukaryota; kingdom Viridiplantae; phylum Streptophyta; class Magnoliopsida; order Solanales; family Solanaceae; genus Capsicum; species Capsicum annuum. Next base: position 218,081,279 of record NC_061119.1, read on the forward strand.
TATTTTTGGTATTGTAAAAAATTTAATAGTATGGCGGGGGTTTGTCCCGACCTTAGCTAAATTTTGTGTATCGTCTAGAGTCTTTGTAGACCAATGTAAAGTTAAGCATAGTAGTGTGTTATCTTGTAGATGTTATGGCCCAAACGGCCAAGTCTATTATGTATATAGTTTTAGGGCTTGTCGTTTATATTTTTTTTATTAAGGCATTATATCAGTATATGGCAAAATATTTGCCTATTATAGTTGCATGCATGTGAATTCCAAGGTTATAGTTTGATTCTCTCGGGCCTTCACAGCTGCGGGTGCCTGTCCATCCCAATAGGATTTAAGGCGTGACACTACCCATGAAACCGTGGGCTATAGCACACCGACTTGGCCCGAAAATGCCTCATTCGCCCCGTTTCACCCGTTTGTCCACCCAAATGGCCAGGAAAACTTAAACGGACCACACTGGGACGATTACCAACCTCCCTAGCATGCCCCCATCAATTTTTTGCCTACAGAATGCTCGAACCCTGGGCCCACCCATAAAACCATGGGCTATAGCACAGCGATTTGACTCGAAAATGCCCCATTTGCTTTTTTTCGCCCGTTTGTCCACCCAAATGGCCACAAAAATTTAAACAAACAACACTGGCATGATCCCCAACCCCCTGGCATGCCTTGTTTAATTTTTGGCACACAGCACACCCAGACCCTGGGCCCACCCCCGAAATCGTGGGCTATAGCGCACCGATTTGGCTAAAAAATGCTCTGTTCGAGCTGTTTTGCCTGTTTGTCCACCTAAATGGCCACATAAAATTAAACTGACCAAACTTGGACAATCTCCAACCTTCCTGGAATGCCTCGGTCTATTTTCAACATACAGCATGCCCAGACCCTAGGCCCACACCCAAAACCGTGGGCTATAACACACCAATTTGGCCCCAAAATGCCCCGTTCACGCCGTTTCGCCGTTTATCCCCCCAAATGGTCACAAATAATTAAATGGACCACACTGGGATAATCACCAACCTCCCTGACATGCCCCAATCAATTTTTCACAAACAGCATGTCCAGACCACGGGCCCACCCCTAAACCGTAGGCTATAGCACACTAATTTAGCTCGAAAATATCCAGTTCGCATTGTTTCGCCCGTTTGTCCATCCAAATAGCCACGAAAAATTAAATGGACCATACTTGGACGATTCTCAACCTCCCTGTCATGCCCCAGTTGATTTTTGGCCCACAACACGCCCGAACCCCGGGCCCACCCCCGAAAGCATTGGCTATAGCACATCAATTTTACCCAAAAATCCCCCATTTGCGCTATTTCACCCATTATCCACCCAAATGGCCACAAAAAATTAAACGGACCACACTGAAACGATCCCCAACCTTCCTGGCATGCCCCGATCGATTTTTGGCCCACAGCACGCTCTGACTCCCGACCAACACCTGATACCGTGGGCTATAGCACATTGATTTGGCCGAAAAATGTCCCGTTCATGCCGTTTCACCCATTTGTCCACCCAAATGGTCACAAATAATTAAATGGACCACACTGGGACGATCCTCAACCACCCTGACATGCCCCAATCAATTTTTGGCCCACAGCACGCCCGAACCACGGGTACACCCCTAAAACCATGGGCTATAGCACACCGATTTGGCTCGAAAACACCCCGTTTATGCCATTTCGCCCGTTTGTCCACCCAAATGGCCATAATAAATTAAACGGACCATACTAGGATGATCCCCAACCTCCTTGGCATGCCCCGGTCAGTTTTTGGCCAATCGCACGCCCGAACCCTGGGCTCATCCCCAAAAGCGTGGGCTATAGCACACCGATTTTGTTGAAAAATGCCCTATTTGTGTCATTTCGCCAGTTTGTCCACCCATATGGCCACAAAAACTTAAATGGACCACACTGGGATGATCCCCAAACTTCCTAGCATGCCCCGATCGATTTTCGGCTGACAACACGTCCTGACCTTGGGCCCACCCCCAAAATCATAGGTTGTTGCACATCGATTTAGCCTAAAAATATCCTGTTTGCACTATTTTTCCCGTTTGTCCGTCCAAATGGCCACAAAAAATTAAACGGACCACACTGGGATGATCCTCAACCTCCCTGGCACACCCCAATCAATTTTTGAACCAAAGCACGCTCGGACCCCAGGCCTGATACAAGTGCGACTATAAAGATCAATGTGTGTACAAGTGCAACAAAGTATTATCCTAGGAATTTCAATGTTGAGACGTGAGAAGGATCAAAAACACACCAAAGCCGCCCTATTTGCTCATTTATTACACTAGAGGGGCGCCCCTTTTCATTAGGGTCTCTTGGTCATTTCATCTTTTATGTAATAAGGAGACTATATATAGTTTAGTATTAGGGATTTTCATGACTTAGTTGATTATTGTTGTAAGTCTTGACATTTGAAACACCAAAGTCCTCTCTTTACTTGAGGCAAACCGAAACTTATAACTAGGATAGCAATTCAACGGTGGAATCTCTTATAATTGCTTGTTTTTAAGAAACCTTGGCGCTTGAGTGGTGGAATCCTCTCTTGTGTCATCGTAAGATTTAGGTGATCATGTGTGGAGGTGTTAGGGGTCTTAGAGTTTTATGCACTCTTTGGTTACTAGGATTTACACCACCTTTGTCTAACTATCTATCCATTTACTTTTGTTTTCATCTTGTAGTAGTTGTGTCTTATATTCTTGTAATAGTTGTTTGGTGTTATTGTAAGCTTATTGTTCATCACATTAATGTAGTGTTGTTGCTGTTTTGGTGTGGTTATACTCGTTATTATCTATCCATTGTTGAAGCATTCTCGGGTTTTCTTTTCTTTCTTATGTTGTTATTCTTGGCCGAGACTTGGTTCCTTGGGCTCTCAGTTTGTGGTGTGTTTTGTGACCTTTATTGGGGGGTGTTTTGTGTCTTCTTAGAGTTTTAAGGTATCATTTGGTATCAGATCCAAGGCTGGTTGTGTTCCTACACTACCAATCTTTGGCTCTCTTAGTCAAAAAAAAAATGTTGAAGTGTTCTTGTTCTTGGACAGGTGTTCTTCTTGTTGTTGTTGTGTTTGGCCGAGATTTGTGTCTTGATTTGAGTGTGTTTTGTTGTCTTAGTTTGTTTCTAGTGTTGTTTCCCTTTCTCCTCAACACTTATTGAGTCTACCACCCAAGTTCTTGAGCAAGATTCCGATTTTGTTGTGGTGTTAAGTAGACGGTTTCTTGTTGTTGGTGGTGGTGTTCATCTTGTGTTCTTGTGTTTTGTTGAAGAAGTTTTTGTTTAATCTTGAAGAGAGAAAAGAAGTATAAGACTTTGTGTTTGTCTTGAAAACAATCCAAGACAGCACCAAAGTAGAAAAAGAAAAAGAGCCCTCCAAAAAGCAAGTTACCAAAAAGAGTAAGGCACTTTTCAAATTTAGACAAAAGAGGAAAGAGACAAGACTACCCCAAAAAGTTGTCTTGCCAAAAGAGTGCAAGTTGGTAGAAAGTTGGTGGAAAACTTTTGAATCTTGAAAAGAGAGTCTCAAATCTTGTAAGCCTATACCATAGCCGAAATATCTTCCTCAAATGTGTATTATTGAACATCAAAGTCTTGGAACAAATTCTCTTCAACAACAAAGTGTGTTTTTGCCTGATAAACTTGTTTAGCTTTCTTGTTATCGTTTGTGTGGTGTTGTTGCTTGCGGTTCAAAGACTTGAACCTTTGTTGGTGTGTTGTGTGTGACATTGTGTACTGCTTTTGGTGCTATGGAACCCGAGACCTCACACTCTCAACCCACGGGGGAACACAATGCTACTAGTATCATTTTGGCTCGCCTTGAAGCTATGTCCCGAGATATGGCTAGGATGACCGTGGGTATGGAAAAACTAGACTCGGATGTGGTATCAATGAAGGGTGAAGTATCAATAATGGGTGGGAGATTGGAGAGAGTGGAAAGCCAAAGAAGCCAACTGTTTACCCCTTGACATATTTCACCAACTAGTACTCCCGAGGCCATGCACCAAATGCTATACCCACCTATTGCAACAAACCAAACCAACCCTCACTCCCAAATCCGAGATCATGATAGACCAAGCCACCCTCCACTTCACCAAGTCCAACAAGAAGGACTTGGAACCCAAATACCACCACCAAATCCAAGCCTTCCCATCCAAAATCCACTTGACCAAAGACCTCACTATCCAAATCCAATCCCTCCGCTACAAGCTCCACTTAACCCAAATAGACCCATCCATGTTAAGGGGTATGGTAGAGGAGAACAACATGCTGGTTATGGACCATATGATGATGTTCACATAAGAAGTGAGGAGATGAGGGGTAGGCAAGGTGATCCAAGGGAAGTTCATGGCCGAGAAGGAAGAGTTGGTCTTTGGAACCAACAAGGGAACCAAAACCGTAATGTAGGTCTAAATACCATCAAGGTGGGGCTTCCAAAATTCAAAGGTGAGAGTGATTCGGAAGAATTTATAGCTTGGGATTCCAGAGAATCTTCCAAGTTAATGACCTTATCGAGGAAAAAAGAGTTGTTATGCCATTTGCACATTTTGAGGGTTATGCTACTATGTGGTAGGAGTATGTGAAGTGATTTGGCAATATTTTGATTGAGGGGCATCCCCCTCCTTGGTTTAGGTTAAGGTACCTCATGATACAAAGGTACTTACCCGAGAGATACCATCAATATCTCTTTGCTAAGTTGTATAACTTGAGGCAAGGGAACAAAAGCGTCGTGGCTTACTATGATGAATTCCAACAACTCATTTGAAACATGATCACCGAGGGGAGAAAGTAAGCCATGACATCTTTCAATTCAAGGTGGGGTTGAATAGGGACATTTCCTCACAGTTGACACTTCACAAGTTTGACACCATTGATGCCATCTTCCAAGACGCCTTGGAGGTTGAGAAGAAATTACGGGAGAAACCGAGTTTCAAGCTCAAAGGGCAATCTCCCTCGGGTTGGCACAAGGACAAAAATTACCCATCCAATGTGGATAAAACCGAGTACAAGTATGCACAAGATGAAAACAAGGCTCACCAAAGGTACCCTTCGAGAAATGAAGGTAAATCGCATTCCTCTTCTAGTTCTAAGGGCTTTCAATGTTTTAAATGCCAAGGTTAGGGACACAAGGCTAACGAGTGTCCAAATAGGAGAAATGTGATCCTAAGGGAGGTAAAATTTTACTTTCTTGGGGAGGAGGTGGGACTTGAACCAAAGGAGATTAATGATCATTCTCAAGATGGAGAGAAGGTAGAACCCGAGGAGCCAAAGGAGGGGGATGAGAAAGATGTTTAGCCGTGTGAAGGTGAGATTGTAGTGCTTATGTATATGGCAAGGAAAGTCATGATTAGTGAGGGTATGGAAGAAGAAGCCGACATTGAGGAGGATGAAGAAGGAGAGAAGCCGAGAGTTGGGATTGTGGATTTGCCCACAAGGACTCTTTGTTGATTACTAACCGAGATACTAGCACTTTGCCTAGTATCAAATCTTCTTATGTGCAGGTTGTAGAGCATATAAATCCAAGGATAATTCTTGATGATATCATGGGACCCTTGGTTGAACATCCTAACCTTAGGAAGAGCAATGAAGAGATGATGAAAAGAGGAGAGCTTGCCGGTGATGATTGCTTAAATTTGAGGGCAAATTCCTCTCAATATGGAGAGGATTATACAAGTGAGACTATGAAGATCAACGTATGTACAAGTGCATCAAAGTATCATCCTATGAAGTTCAATGTTGATACGTGAGAAGGATCAAAGACACACCAAAGCCGCCCTATTTTCTCATTTATTACACTAGAGGGGCGCCCCCTTTTCATTAAGGATCTTTTGGTCATTTTATCTTTTATGTAATAAAGAGACTATATATAGTTTAGTATTAGGTATTTTCATGACTTAGTTGATTATTTTTGTTAGTCTTGACATTTGACACACCAAAGTCCTCTCTTTACTTGAGGCAAACCGAAACTTGTAACTAGGATAGCAATTCAAGGGTGGAATCTCTTGTAATTGCTTGTTTATGAGAAACCTTGGCGCTTGAGTGGTGGAATCCTCTCTTGTGTCATCGTAAGATTTAGGTGATCGTGTGTGGAGGTTTTAGGGGTCTTAGAGTTTTATGTACTCTTTGGTTACTAGGATTTACACCACCTTTGTCTAACTATCTATCCATTTACTTTTGTTTTCATCTTGTTGTAGTTGTTTCTTGTCTTCTTGTAATAGTTGTTTGTTGTTATTGTAAGCTTATTGTTCACCACATTAATTTAGTGTTGTTTCTATTTTGGTGTGGTTATACACGTTATTAACTCTCCATTGTTGAAGCATTCTCGGATTTTCTTTTCATTCTTGTGTTGTTATTCTTGACCGAGACTTGGTTCCTTGGGCTCTTGGTTTGTGGTGTGTTTTGGGACGTTTATTGGGGTTGTTTTGTGTATTCTTGGGGTTGTAAGGTATCAGGGCCCAACCCCAAAACCGTGGGCTATAGCACACCGATTTGGCCCAAAAATGCCCCATTCGCACCATTTCGCCCGTTTGTCCACCCAAATGGCCACGAAAAATTAAACGAACCACACTGGAATGATCCCCAACCTCCCTGGCATGCCCCGGTTGATTTTTTTCCCACAGCAATCCCAAAACCCATTCCCACCCTAGAAACCATGGCTTTAGCACATCGATTTAGCCCGAAAATGCCCAGTTCACTCCGTTTCACCCGTTTGTCAACCTAAATGACCACAAAGATATAAACGGACCACACTGGGACAATCCCCAACCTACCTGGCACGTCCTATTTGATTTTTTTCCCATAGCACTCCCGGACGCAAGGGCCCAACCCCGAAACCGTGGGCTATAGCACAACGATTTGGCCCGAAAATGCCCCGTTCGCACCGTTTAACCTGTTTGTTCACCCAAATGGCCACAAAAATTAAACGGACCACACTGGGATGATCCCCAATCTCTCTGGCATGCCCCAATCATTTTTTGGTCCACGAAACGCCCGAATCCCAGGCCCACCCCTGAAATTGTAGGCTATAGCACACCGATTTGGGCCGAAAATGCTCCGTTCGAGCCGTTTCGAGCCTTTGTCCTCCCAAATGGCCATGAAAAATTAAACGAACCATATTGGGATGATACTCAACCTCCCTTGCATGCCTCAATCGATTTTTTGCCCATAGCACGCTCGGACCCTAGGCCCAACCCTAAAACTGTGGGCTAAGCACGCCGATTTGGCCCGAAAATGTCCAGTTCACGCCGTTTGTCCACCCAAATGGCCACAAAAATTTAAACGGACCACACTGGAATGATCCCCAACCTCCCTGGCACACTCCAGTCAATTTTTGGCCTACAGTATGCCCGAACCCCAGGCCTATCCCTAAAACCGTGGGCTATAGCACACCGATTTGGCTCGAAAATGCCCCATTCGCGCTGTTTCGCCCGTTTGTCCACAAAAATGGCCACAAAAAATTAAATGGACCATACTGGGATGATCCTCAATCTCTCTGGCACGCCCCGGTCGATTTTTGGCCTATAGACCGCCCGAATGTCGGGCCCACACCTAAAATCGCGGACTATAGTACACCGATTTGGCCTGAAAATGTCACATTCATGTCGTTTCGCCCGTTTGTCCACCCAAATGGCCACAAAAATTTAAACGGAACACACTGGGACTATCACCAACTTCCCTGGCCTGCCCCGGTTGATTTTTGGCCCACAGCACACCCGGACCCTGAACCCACCCCAAAAATTGTGGGCTATAGCGCACTGATTTGGCCAAAAAATGCTCAATTTGCGTCGTTTGACCCGTTTGTGCCGCCGTTTTGCTCGTTTGTCCACCCAAATTGCTATGAAAAATTAAACGGACCACAATGGGATGATCCCCAACCTCCCTGGCCCACAATAGCGCATAGATTTTTGGCCTACAGCACGCCTGGACCCTGGGCCCAGTCCCAAAACCGTGCGCTATAGCACATCGATTTGGCCCAAAAATGCCCCATTCGTGCCGTTTTATCGTTTGCCCTCCCAAATGGCCATAAAAAGTAAAACGAACCACATTGGGACGATCCCCAACCTCTCTGGCATGCCCCGATTAATTTTTTACCCACGGCATGCCCGGCCCCCGAGCCGACCCCCGAAGCCGTGAGATATAGCACACCGATTTGGCTTGAAAATGCCCCATTCGCACCTTTTCGCCCGTTTGTCCACCCAAATGGCCACAAAAAATTAAACGGTCCATACTGGGATGATTACCAACTTCCCTGGCACGTCCGAGTTAATTTTTGGCCTATAGCACGCCTGGACCCCGGGCCTACTCCCAAAATTGTGGGCTATAGCACACCGATTAGCCCAAAAATGTTTCGTTCGTGCAGTTTCGCCTGTTTGTCCACCCAAATGGCCACAAAAATTAAACGAACCACACTAGGATGATCCCCAACCTCGCTGGCAGGCCCCAGTTAATTATTTACCTACAGCACGCCCGAACCCCGAGCCGACCCTCAAAATCGTGGGCTATAGCACACCAATTTAGCCCGAAAATGCCCTGTTCACGCCGTTTCTCTGGTTTGTCCACCCAAATGGCTACAAAAAATTAAACAGACCACACTAGGAAGATACCCAACCTCTATGGCACGCCCCAATAACTTTTTGACCCACAGCATGCCCGAACCTCGGGCTCACCCCAAAAACTGTAGGCTATAGCACAATGAGACGATCCCCAACCTCCCTGACAAACCCCGGTCAATACTCGGCCTACAACACGCCCGAATCCCGGGCCCACTCCCAAAATCGTGGGCAATAGCACATAGATTTGGCCCGAAAACCCCTCGTTTGCGCCATTTCACCCGTTTGTCCAGCCAAATGGCTACGAAAAATAGAATAGGACATATTAAGATGATCTCCAACCTCCCTAGCATGCCCAGGTCGATTTTTGGCCCACAGCACGACCGAACCCCGAGCCCACCCTTGAAATCATGGGTTATAGCACACCCATTTAGCCCAAAAATGCCCCGTTCGGGTTGTTTTGACCGTTTTCCACCAAAATGACCATAAAAAATTAAACGAACCATACTGGGATGATCCCCAACCTCTCTGGCATGCCCCAGTAGATTTTTGACCCACAGCACGCTCGAACCCCGGGCCCACCCTTAAAACCGTAGGATATAGCACACCGATTTGGCCCAAAAATACCTCGTTTGCATAGTTTCGCTCGTTTGTCCACCCAAATGGCCATAAAAAGTTAAACAGACCATACTAGGACTATCCCCAACCTTCCTGGCTCGCTCCAGTCTATTTTTGGCCCACAGCATGCCCAGACCCCGAGCCTACCCCCGAAACCGTGGGTTATAGCACACTGATTTGGCCCAAAAACACTCCATTCATGCCGTTTTGCCTGTTTGTCCACCCAAATGGCCACAAAAAGTTAAACGAACAAATTGGGACAATCCCCAACTTCCCTGGCATTCCTCGTTCAATTTTTGGCCTACAGCACGCCCGGACCCTGGGGCCACCCCCAAAATCGTCGGCTATAGCGCATCGATTTGGCCAAAAAATGCCCTGTTTGCGCCATTTTGCCCGTTTGTCCACCCAAATGGCCACAAAAAATTAAACGGACCAGACTGGAACGATCCCCAACCTCCCTGGCACGCCCTGGTTTATTTTTGGCCTACAGCACGTCCGAACCCCAGGGCCACCCCCAAAACTGTGGGCTATAGCACCCCGATTTGGCCTAAAAATGCCCAGTTCACGCCGTTTCGTCCGTTTGTCTACCTAAATGGCCACAAAAATTTAAACCGACAACACGAAGATGATCCCCAACCTTTCTGGCATGCCTCCATTGATTTTTAGACCACAGCATGCCCGAACCCCAGGCCCACCCCTAAAACTGTGGGCTATAGCACACCGATTTGACCCAAAAATACCCCGTTCGAGTTGTTTCGCTCGTTTTTCCACCCAAATGGCCACAAAGAATTAAACAGACCATACTGGGATGATCCTAAACCTCCCTGGCATGCCACGATCGATTTTCGGCCCACAACACACCCGGATACCGGGTCCACCCCTAAAACTGTGGGCTATAGCACACTAATTTGGACCGAAAATACCTCATCCATGCCATATCTCCCTTTTATCCACCCAAATGGCCACAAAAATTTACACGAACCACAGTGGGACTATTACAAACCTCTTTGGCACGCCCCTGCCGATTTTGGGACCACAACACACCCGGACCCTGAGCCTACCCCAAAAATCATGGACTATAGTGCAATGATTTAGCTTGGAAATGCTCAGTTCACGTTGTTTCAATCGTTTGTCCCGCCATTTTGCCCGTTTGTCTTCTCAAATAACCACGAAAAATTAAACGGACCATACTAGGACGATCCCCAACCTCCCTGGCATGTCCAAGTCAACTTTTGGCCCACAGCAAGCTCCCTGAGAACACCCCTGAAATCGTGGGCTATAGCACACCAATTTGGCCCGAAAAGCCCCGTTCACGTCATTTCGCCCGTTTGTTCACCCAAATGGCTATAAAAATTAAAACAAACCATACTGGGATGATCCCCAACCTCCCTGGGATGCCCCGGTCGATTTTTAGCCCATAACACATTCGGACCCCAGGCCCACCCACAAAATTATGGGATATAGCACACCGATTTGGCTTGAAAATTCCCCATTCATGCGGGTTCGCCCGTTTGTCCACCCAAATGGCCACGAAAAGTTAAACGGACCACACTGGGACAATCCCCAACCTCCCTCGAATGCCTCGGTCGATTTTTGGCCGACAGCACGATCGGACCCTGGGCCTACCCCCAAAACCGTGGGCTATAGCACACCGATTAGGACCAAAAATACCCCGTTCGCACAGTTTCGCCCGTTAGTCCACCCAAATGGCCACAAAAAGTTAAACACACCACACTGGGACAACCCCAACCTCTTTGACATGCCCCGGTCGATTTTCGACATAGAGCACGCCCGAACCCCAGGCCCACCCCCAAAATCATTGGCTATAGCGCACCGATTTGGCCTAAAAATGCTCAGTTCGCACCACTGGGATGATCCCCAACCTCCCTGGCATACCTCGGTTGATTTTCGGTGGACAGCACTCCCGTACCCCAGGGCCACCCCCAAATCTGTAGGCTATAGCACAATGATTTGGCCCGAAAATGCCCAGTTCGTACCGTTTCACCCATTTGTCCACCCAAATGGCCATGAAAAATTAAATGAACCACACTAGGACGATCCCCAACCTCCCTGTCATGCCCCGATCGATTTTTGGCCTACAACATGCCCGAAACCCAGGTCCACCCCTTAAATCGTGGGCTATAGCACACCTATTTGGCCCAAAAATACCCTGTTCGCGCTGTTTCGCTCGTTTGTCCATCAAAATGGCCACAAAAAATTAAACGGACCACACTGGACGATCCCCATCCTCCTTGGCATTCCCCGTTCGATTTTTGCCCTACAGCATGCCCAAAAGCCGAGCCCACCCCTGAAACAGTGGGCTATAGCACACTAATTTGGCTAGAAAATGCCTCATTCATGCAGTTTCGCCCGTTTGTCTACACAAATGGCCACGAAAATTTAAACGGACCACACTGGGACTATCACCAACCTCCCTGACACGCCCTGGTCGATTTTTGGCCCACAACACACCCGATCCCACCGCCAAAACCGTGGGCTATAGAGCACTGATTTGGCCTAAAAATGCCCCGTTCGTGCCGTTTCTCCCTTTTATCCACCCAAATAGCCATAAAATTTTAAACGGACCACATTGGGATGATCCCTAACCTCCCTGGCACACCCCCATCGATTTTTGGCCAATAGGATGCCCGAACCCTGGGCCCACCCCCAAAACCGTGGGCTATAGCACACCAATTTGGGCTAAAAATACCCCATTCATGCTGTTCGCCCGTTAGTCCACCCAAATGGCCACGAAAAATTAAATGGACCACATAGGGACGATCCCCAACCTCCCTGGCATACCTCGATCGAATTTCTTCCCACAGCAAGCCCGGAACCTGAGCCCACCATCGAAACCGTGGACTATAGCACACCGATTTCGCCCGAAAATGCCCCATTTGAGCTGTTTTGCTTGTTTGTCCACCCAAATGGCCACAAAAAATTAAATGGACCACACTACGAAGATACCCAATCTACCTGGCAAGCCCTGATCAATTTTCGACCCATAGCATGCTCAGACCCAGGGCCCACCCCTTAAATCGTGGGCTATAGCACACTGATTTGGCTTGAAAATGCCCCGTTTGAGACGTTTCGCCCGTTTGTCCACCCAAATGGCCATGAAAAATTAAACAAACCACACTAAGACCATCCTCAACCTCCCTTGCATACCCTGGTTAATTTTTGGCCCACTACACTCCCAAACACATCGATCGGGCCCGAAAATGCCCCGTTCGCGCCGTTTTGCCCGTTTGTCAACCCAAATGGCCACAAAAAATTAAACGGACCATACTGAGATGATCCCCAATCTCCTTGGAATACCCCAGACAATTTTAGGCCCTAAGCATGCCCGAACCCCAGGGCCTCCCCCAAAACTGTGGGCTATAGCACACCAATTTGGCCCGAAAACACCCAGTTCACGTCGTTTTGCCCGTTTATCTACTCAAATGGTCACAAAAATTTAAACGGACCACAATGGGATGATCCCCAACCTTTTTGGAATGCCCCGATTGAGTTTTGGCCCACAGCACGCCCGGACCCTTGGGCCACCCCCAAAACTGTGGGCTATAGCACACCAATTTGGCCTAAAAATGCCAGTTCACACTGTTTCGCCCATTTGTCCACACAAATGGCCACGAAAATTTAAACGGATCACATTGGGATAATTCTAAACCTCCATGGCATGCCCCGGTCGATTTTTAACCCACATCATGCCCGAAACCCAGGCCCACCCTTGAAATTGTTAGCTATAGCACACCGATTTAGCCTGAATGTGCCCCGTTCGTGTTGTTTCACCCATTTGTCCACCCAAATGGCCACGAAAAATTAAACGGACCATACTGGGATGATCCCCAACCTCCCTGGCATACCCCGATCAATTTTTGGCCCACTGCACGCCCGGACCCTGGGGCCACCTTCGAAACAGTGGGCTATAGCAAACCGATTTTGCTTGAAACTGCCCCGTTCGTGTCGTTTTGTCCGTTTGTCCATCCAAATGGCAAAAAAAAATTAAACTCACACTGGGATGTTCCTCAACCTCCCTGGTATGCTCCGATCAATTTTTGACTCACAGCACACCCAAACCTCGGGCCCACAACAGAAACCGTGAGGTATAGCACACCGATTTAGCTCCAAAATGCCCCGTTCGCGCGGTTTCGCCCGTTTGTCCACCCAAATGGCCACAAATATTTAAAAGGACCATACTGGGATGATCCCTAACCTCCCTGCCACGCCCCGGTTGATTTTCGGCCCACAGCATGCCCAGAGCCCGAACCCACCCCTAAAATCGTGGGCTATAGCACACTGATTTAGCCAAAAAAATACCCAGTTCACGCCGTTTCGCCCGTTTGTCCACCCAAATAGCCACAAAAAATTAAACGGACCACACTGGAACGATACCCAACCTACCTGGCATGTCCCGATCAATTTTTGGCCTACATCTCACCCGGACCCTGAACCCACCCCCAAAACTGTGGGCTATACCACAACGATTTTGCCCAAAAAACCCCATTCGCATCTTTTCGCCTGTTTATCCACCCAAATAGCCATAAAAATTTAAACGGACCACACTGGGATGATCGACAACCTCCCTGGCATTCCCCGATAGATTTTCGTCCCACAGCATGCTCGAACCCTGGGCCCACTACCAAAATTGTGGGCTATAGCACAATCGTTTTGGCCTGAAAATGCCTCGTTCGCGCTGTTTTGACTGTTTGTCCACCCAAATGGCCACTAAAAATTAAACGGACCACACTTGGATGATCTCCAACTTCCCTGGTACGCCCCAATCAATTTTCTACCCACAGCACGCCCGGACCTAGGCCCACCACCAAAACTATGGGTTATAGCACATCGATTTGGCACAAAAATGCCCCGTTCGTGCCGTTTTGCCCGTTTGTCCACCTAAATGGACACAAAAACTTATAACCACACTGGACGATCCCTAACCTCCCTGGCACGCTTGGTTGATTTTCCAACCATAGCATGCCCGAACCCTGGGCCCAGCCCCAAAATTGTAGGCTATAGCACACCTATTTTGCCCGAAAATACCCCATTCACGCTGTTTCGCCCGTTTGTCAACCCAAATGGCCACAAAAATTAAACGAACCATACTGGATGATCCCCAACCTCCCTGACATACCTCGATCGATTTTCGGCCCACAGCACGCTCGAACCCCGTGCCCACCCTCGAGACCGTGGGCAATAGCACATCAATTTGGCCTAAACATTCCTCGTCCGCGCTGTTTCGCCCGTTTGTCCACCCAAAAGGCCACTAAAATTTAAACGGATCACATTAGGATAATCCCCAACCTACCTGACATGTCCCGATTGATTTTTGGCCCACAGCATGCCCAGAGCCCGAACCCACCCCTAAAATCGTGGGCTATAGCACACTGATTTAGCCAAAAAAAATACCCAGTTCACGCCGTTTCGCCCGTTTGTCCACCCAAATAGCCACAAAAAATTAAACGGACCACACTTGGACGATCTCCAACCTCCCTGGTACGCCCCAATCAATTTTTGACCTACAGCACGCCCGAACCTAGGCCCACCACCAAAACTGTGGGTTATAGCACATCGATTTGGCACAAAAAAGCCCCGTTCATGCCGTTTTGCCCGTTTGTTTACCTAAATGGACACAAAAACTTAAAACCACACTGGACGATCCCCAACCTCCCTGGCACGCTCGGTTGATTTTCCAACAATAGCATGCCCGAACCCTGGGCCCACCCCAAAATTGTGGGCTATAGCACACCTCTTTTGCCCGAAAATACCCCATTCACGCTGTTTTGCCGGTTTGTCAACCCAAATGGCCACAAAAAATTAAACGAACCATACTGGATGATCCCCAACCTCCCTGACATACCTCGATTAATTTTCGTCCCACAGCATGCTCGAACCCCATGCCCACCCTCGAGACCGTGGGCTATAGCACATCAATTTGGCCTAAACATTCCTCGCCCGCGCTGTTTCGCCCGTTTGTCCACCCAAAAGGCCACTAAAATTTAAATGGATCACATTAGGATAATCCCCAACCTACATGACATGCCTCGACTGATATTTTACCTACATTACTCCCAAACCCCGACCCCACACCGATTTGGCCCAAAAATTTCCCATTTGCGTCATTTCACCCGTTTGTCCACCCAAATGACCACAAAAAATTAAACGGACCACACTAGGACGATCCTCAACCCCTTTAACATGCCCCAATAGATTTTTAGCCCACAGCACGCCCTAACCCTGGGCCCACCCCTAAAACCGTGGGCAATAGCACAATGATTTTTCCTGAAAATGCCCCGTTTTGCCCGTTTGTCAACCCAAATGGACACCAAAAATTTAAACGGACCACGGTGCAATGATTCCCAACCTCCCTGGCACGCCCCAGTTGATTTTTGGCAAACAACACGCCCGAACCCTGGGCCACCCCCTAAAATCATGGGATATAGCACACCGATTTTGCTTGAAAATGCCCCTTTCACACATTTTCGCCCGTTTGTCCACCCAAATAGCCACGAAAAATTATACGGACCACAATGGAATGTTCTTCAACCTCCTTGGCATGCCCCGATCGGTTTTCGGCCTACAGCACGCTCGAACATCGGGTCCACCACCGAATCATGGGCTATAGCAAGTCGATTTAGCCTGAAAATGTCCCATTCACGCCGTTTCACCCGTTTGTTAACCCAAATGGCCACAAAATTAAACGGAACATACTGGGCCGATCCCTAACCTCCCTGGCATGCCTCGGTCAATTTTTGTCCCACTGCACGCCCGAACCCCGGGTCCACCCCTGAAACCGTGGGCTATAGCACACCGATTTGGCAGAAAAATGCCCCTTTCGGGTCATTTCGCCCGTTTGTCCACCCAAAAGGCCACAAAAATTTAGACGGACCACACTGGGATAATCCCCAACCTACCTGGCACGCCCCGATCCATTTTCATCCTATAGTACTCCCGGACCCCGAACCCACCCCCGAATCCGGCGGTTATAGCACACTAATTTGGCCCAAAAATGCCCCATTCACACTGATTCGTCCGTTTATCCACCCAAATCGCCACAAAAAATAAAACAAATCACACCGGGATGATTCCCAACCTCCCTAGCATGCCCCAGTAGATTTTCGTCCCACAGCACGCCCGGACCCTAGACCCACCCCAAAAATCGTGGGCTATAGCACACTGATTTGTCCTAAAAATTCTTCGTTCGTACTATTTCACCCATTTGTCCACCCAAATAGCCACGAAAAATTAAACGAACAACACTACGACGATCCTTTATTTCCCTGGAATGCCCCGGTCGATTTTTGGCCCACAGCACGCCCAGACCCTTGGCTCACCTCTAAAACCGTGGGCAATAGCACACTGATTTTACCCCAAAAATTCCCTGTTCGCACCATTTTACTTGTTTATCCACCCAAATGGCCACAGAAATTTAAACGGACCATACTGGGACGGTCCTCAACCTACCTGGCACGTCCTGATTGATTTTTGGACTATAACACTCTCGGATCCTGGGCCTACCCCCAAAACCATGGGCTATAGCACACCGATATGACCTAAAAACACCTCGTTCGTACTGTTTCGGCCGTTTGTCCATCCAAAAGGCCACAAAAATTAATCGAACCATACTGGGACGATCCCCAACCTCCCTAGCATACGCCGGTATATTTTTGGCCCAGAGCACGCCCGAACCCTGGGCCCACCCCCAAAATCGTGGGCTATATAGCACACCGACTTAGCCCGAAAAAATGCCCCAAACACGTCGTTTCGCCCGTTTGTCCACCCAAATGGCCACGAAAAATTGAACGGACCATACTGGGACGATCCCATTCTCCATGGCATGCCCCGATCAATTTTTGGACTACAGCACGCCCAGAACCCAGGTTCACTCCCGAAACCATGGGCAATAGGACATCGATTTGGTCTGAAAATGCCCCGATTGCGCTATTTTGCCCGTTTGTCCGCCCCCACATTCGGATGATTACCAACCTCCCTAGCACGCCCAAGTCAATTTTCGGCCCACTGCGTGCCCGAACCCCAGGCCCACCCCTAAAACCGTGGGCTATAGCACACTGATTTTGGCTCGAAAATGCGTATTTGTGCTGTTTCGCCCGTTTATCGACCCAAATGGCCATGAAAAATTAAATGGACCACACTGGGATGATCTCCAACCTCCCTAGCACGCCCCAGTCAATTTTTAGCCTACAGCACGCCCGGACCCCGAGCCCATCTCCAAAACTGTAGGCTATTAGCATACTGATTTAACCTGGAAATGCCCCGTTTTTGCTGTTTCTCCCGTTTGTCCACCAAAATGGCCACAAAAAATTAAACGAATCACACTGGGATGATTCCCAACCTCCCTGGCAAGCCCCGGTCAATTTTTATCCCACAGCATGCCCAGAACTCGGGCCCACACCTAAAACTGTGGGCTATAACACACCGATTTGACCCGAAAATGCCCAGTTCACACGGTTTTGCCCGTTTGTCCACCGAAATGGCCACAAAACATTAAACGAACCACACTTAAACGATCCCCAACCTCCCTGGCACACCCCGATCAATTTTCAGCCCACAGCGTGCCCGAACCTCGGGCCTACCCCAAAACCATGGGCTATATAGCACATTAATTTGGCCTTAAAATACCCCGTTCACGCCGTTTCATCCATTTGGCCACCTAAATGGCCACAAAAAATTAAATGTACCATATTGGGATGATCCCCAACTCCCTGGCATACCTCGGTCGATTTTTAACACACAGCACACTCGAACCCTGGGCCCACCCCTGAAACTGCAGGTTATAGCACACCGAATTAGCTTGAAAATGTCTCGTTCGCATCGTTTTGCCCATTTGTCCACCCAAATAGCCACAAAAAATTAAACGGACCATACTGGGATGATCCCTAACCTCCTTGGTATGGCCCACTCTATTTTTCACCTACAGAACGCCTGAACTCTGGGCCCACCCCTAAAATCGTAAACTATAGCACACTGATTTAGCCTAAAAATGCCCCTTTCACGCCGTTTAACCCGTTTATCCATCCAAATAGCCACGAAAAATTAAACGGACCACACTGGGACGATCCCCAACCTCCCTAGCATACCCCGGTCAATTTTCTATCCACAACACGCCTAGACCCCAGGACCACCCCTAAAACCGTGGGCTATAGCACATCGATTTGGCCTAAAAATGCCCCGTTCGTGCCGTTTCGCCCGTTTATCCACTCAAATGGCCACGAAAAATTAAACAGACCACACTGGGACGATCCCCAACTCCCTGGCCTGCCTCAATTGATTTTTGGCCAACATCATGCCCGAACCCTGAGCTCACCCCCAAAACTGTGGGCTATATCACACTAATTTGGCCCGAAAATGCCCCGTTCTCACCGTTTCATCTATTTGTCCACCCAAATAGCCACGAAAAATTAAACGGACAACATTGAGACGATCCCCAACCTCCCTGGCACACTTCGGTTAATTTTTAGCCCACAGCACACCCGGACCTCGGTCCCACCCCTAAAACCGTGGGCTATAGCACACCGATATAGTCTAAAAAAGCCCTATTCACACTGTTTCTCCCGTTTGTCCACCAAAATAGCCATGAAAAATTAAACGGACCACACTGGGATGATCCCCAACCTCCCTGACATGCCCTGGTCGATTTTCAGCCCATAGCACGCTCGAATCCCAGGTCCACCCCCAAAACCGTGGGTTATAGCACATCGACATGGGATGAAAATGCCCCGTTTATGCCGTTTTGCCTGTTTGTCCACCCAAATGGCCACAAAAAATTAACGGACCACACAGGGACGATCCCCGATCTCCCTGGCATGCCCCGTAGATTTTTGACCCACAACACGTCCGGATGTCGGGCCCACCCATGAAATCGTGGGCTATAGCACACCAATTTAGCGTAAAAATTCTCCGTTCACGCCGTTTTGCCCGTTTGTCCATCAAAAGGGCACAAAAAATTAAACGAACCACACTGGGACGATCCCCAAACTCCCTGGCATGCCTCGGTCGATTTTTGGCACACAGTACGCCTGAACCACGGTCCTACCCCTAAAATCGTGGGCTATAGTACAGCAATTAGGCCTGATAATGCGCCGTTCACGCCGTTTCGCCGGTTTGTCCACCCAAATGGCTATGAAAAATTAAACGAACCACACTAGGATGATCCCCAACCTCCCTGACACGCCCCGATCAATTTTTGGCCCATAGCACGCCATGAACCCAGGCTTTCCCCCAAAATCATGGGCTACAACACACCGATTGGGCCTAAAAACTATCCCGTTCGCGCCGTTTCGCCCATTTGTCTAGCCAAATGGCCTCAAAAAATTAAATGGACCACACTAGGATGGTCCCCAACCTCCCTGGCATGGCCCGACTAATTTTGGCCCATAGCACGCCCGAAACCTGGGCCCACCCCCAAAATTGTGGGCTATAACACACCAATTTGGCCTTAAAATGCACCGTTCGTGCTATTTCACCTGTTTGTCCACCCAAATGACCACAAAAAGTAAACGGACCACACTGGAACGATCCCCAACCTCCCTGGCACGCCCCTGTCAATTTTCGGCCCACAGCATCCCATGACCCTGGGCCCACCCCTAAAATCGTTGGTTGTAGCACACCGATATGGCCCGAACATGTTCCGTTCGCTCTATTTTGCCTATTTGTCCACCCAAATGGCGATAAAAATTTAAACGGACCATACTGGGATGATCCCCAACATCCCTGGCATACGTCGGTCAATTTTCGGCCAACAGAATACCCGAACCTCGGGCACACCACCAAAATATGGTCTATAGCACACCGACTTGGCCTGAAAATACCCTATTCCCACCATTTCGCGCGTTTGTCCACCCAAATGACCACAAAAAATTAAACAGACCATACTAAAATGATCCCCAACCACCCTAGCATATCTCGGTTGATTTTTGGCCCACAAGACGCTCGGACCCCGAGCCCACCCCTGAAAATGTGGGCTATAGCACATCGATTTGGCTCGAAAATGCCTCGTTCGTGCTGTTTTTTCCCATTTGTCATCCCAAATGACCACAAAAAATTAAACGGACCATACTGGGACGATCCTCAACCTCCCTGGCATGCCCCGGTCGATTTTTGGCCCACAGAATGACTGAACCCTGGGCCCACCCCCAAAATCGTGGGCTATATCACATCAATTTGGCCCAAAAATGCCTCATTCACGTTGTTTCACCCATTTTTCCATCCAAATGGCCACGAAAAATTAAACAGACCACAATAGGGCAATCACAAAACTCCCTAGCACACCCCGATCGATTTTTGGCCCACAGCACGCCCAAACACTAGGCCCATCCCCAAAACCGTAGGCTATAGCACACCGATTTGACCTAAAAATGTTCCGTTCATGCCGTTTCACCCGTTTGTCCACCTAAATGGCCTTGAAAAATTAAACAAACAACACTGGGATGATCCCCAACCTCCCTGGCATGCCCTGGTCGATTTTTAACTCACAACTCGCCCGGACCCTGGGCCCACCCCCAAAATCGTAGGCTAAATCACACTTATTTAGCCCAAAAATGCCTCGTTCGCATCGTTTTGCCCATTTGTCTACCCAAATGGTCATGAAAAATTAAACAGGCCACATTTGGATGATCCCAACCATCCTGGATGCCTCGGTCGATTTTTGGTCCCATCACTCTTGGACCCCAATCCTACCCCTGAAATCGTGGGTTGTAGCACAGCGATTTAGCCCAAAAATGCCCCATTCATGTATTTCACCCGTTCGTCCATCCAAATGGCCACGAAAAATTAAACGGACCACACTGGGTTGATCCCCAACCTCTATGTCACGCCCTGGTCAATTTTTGACCAGCAGCATGCTCGAACCTCAGGACCACCCCCAAAATTGTGGGTTATAGCACATCGATTTCGATAGAAAATGATTTGTTCGAGCTGTTTCGCCAGTTTGTCCACCCAAAAGGCCACGAAAAATTAAACAGACCCCACTGGGACGATCCCAAACCTCCCTGGCATGCCCCGATTGATTTTCAGCCAACAGAACGCCTGAACCTCAGGCACACCCCCGAAATCGTGGCCTATATCACACCGATTTGGCCCGAAAACACTCCATTTGCACTGTTTCGCCCATTTGTCTACCCAAATGGTCATGAAAATTTAAACGATTAATACTAGGATGATCTCCAACCTCTCTCACATGCCCTGGTTGATTTTTGGCATACAGCACGCCCGGACCCTGGGTTCATCCTCGAAACTGTGGGGTAAAGCACACCGATTTGGCCCGAAAATGCCCTGTTCACGCCGTACTGCCCATTTGTCTACCCAAATAGCTACAAAAATTTAAAAGAACCACACCGGGATGATCCCCAACCTTCCTGGCTCTACCCGGTCGATTTTTGGCCCACGGTTGGCCCGAAAATACCCCATTTACACCGTTTCGGCCGTTTGTGTATCCAAATGACCATGAAAATTAAACGAACCACACTGGGACGATCCCCAACCTCCTTGGTATGCCCACGTTAATTTTTGGCCAACAACATACCTGGACCATGGGCCTACCCCTAACACCGTAGGCTATGGCACATCGATTTGGCCCGAAAATGCCCCGTTCGTGTTGTTTCACCCATTTGTCAACCCATATGGCCACAAAAATTTAGAGGACCACACTGGGATGATCCCCAATCTCCCTGGCATGCCTCGATTGATTTTTCGCCTATAGAATGCCCGAACCCCAGGCCCACACCCAAAACCATGGGCTATAGCACACCAATTTGGCCCGAAAATGCCCCGTTCACGCTGTTTTGCCCGTTTGTCCACCCAAATAGCAACGAAAATTAAAACAGACCACACTGGGATGATCCCCATCCTCCCTGGCATGCTCCGATTGATTTTCGGCTCACAGTATGCCCGGACCCCTGGCCCACCCCCTAAACCGTGGGCTATACGACATCGATTTGGCCCCAAATTACCCCGTTAACACCGTTTTGCTCGTTTGTCCACCAAATTTGCCACAAAAGTTTAAACGGACCATACTGGGATGATCCCCAACCTCCTTGGCATGCCCAGGTCAATTTTTGACCCGCAGCACGCCCAGACCCCAGTCCCACCACCGAAACAGTGCACACCGATTTGGCCCAAAAATGCCCCGTTCACGCCGTTTCGCTCGTTTGTCCACCCAAATGGCCATGAAAATTTAAACGGAATATTCTGGGATGATTCCCAACCTTCCTAGCATGCCTCAGTCGATTTTTGGCGCACAGCATGCCCGGACCCTAGGTCCACCCTCAAAATCGTGAGGTATAGCACACCGATTTGGCCCTAAAATGCCCCGTTTGCGCTGTTTCACCCGTTTGTCCACCCAAATAGCCATGAAAATTTAAATGAACCACACTAGGACGATCCCTAACCTCCCTGGCAAGCTTCGATTGATTTTTGGCCTACAGAACGCCCGAACCCCGGGCCTACCCCCAAAACTGTGGGATATAACCCACCGATTTAGCCCAAGAATCCCACGTTCGCGTTGTTTTCCTCGTTTAACCACCCAAATGGCCATGAAAATTTACACGGACCACACTGGGACGATCCCCAAACTCCCTGGCTCACCCTGATCGATTTTTAGCCCACAGCACGCCCGGATCCCAGGCCCACCCCCGAAGCCAAGGGCTATAGCACTCCGATTTGGCATGAAAATGCTCCGTTCGCGCCGTTTTGTCAGTTTGTCTACCCAAATGGCCACAAAAATTTAAAAGAACCACACTAGTATGATCCCCAACCTCCTAGGTACACCCCGGTCGATTTTTGCCCCACAGTACACCCGAACCCCAAGCCCACCCTCAAAACAGTGGGTTATAGCACACTGATTTAGTTTGAAAATTCCCCGTTCATGCCGTTTCACCTGTTTGTCTACCCAAATGGCCATGAGAATTTAAATGGACCACACTAGGACAATCCCTAACCTCTCTGGCACGCCCGATTGATTTTTGGCCCACAGCACGCGCGGACCCCAGGCTCACCCCAAAATCATGGGCTATAGCACATCAATTTGGCCTAAAATGGCTCGATCGCGCCGTTACGATCGTTTGACCACCCAAGTGGCCACGAAAATTAAAATATACCACACTGGAATGATCCCCAACCTCCCTAGCTCGCCCCGGTCAATTTTTGTCTCACAACACGCTCGGACCCCGGGCTCAACCCCATCACTGTGGGCAATAGGACACCGATTTAGCTCGAAAATGTCCTATTCGCGCCGTTTTGCCCGTTTGTCCACCCAAATGTCCACAAAAATTTAAACGGACCTCACTGGACGATTCCCAACCTCCCTAGCATTCTTCGGTCAATTTTCGGCCCAAGCACGCCCGGACCCCGGGTCGAATCCCAAAACCGTGGGCTATAGCACACTGATTTAGCCCAAAAATACCCCGTTCACTCTGTTTCGCCCGTTTGTCCGCCCTAATAGCCACAAAAATTTAAACGGACTACAGTGGAACGATCCCCAACATCCCTGGCATGCCCCAGTCAATTTTCGGCCCACAGCACGCCCGGAGCTCGGGCCTACCCCCGAGATCGTAGGCTATTGCACACCGATTTCACCCGAAAATGCCCTGTTCATGCTGTTACGCCCGTTTGTCTAGCCATGTGGCCACAAAAATTTAAACGGACCACACAGGAATGATCTCCAACCTCTCTGGCATGCCCCGATTGATTTTTGGCCCACAACACGCCCGGACCCAAAGCCCACCCCCGAAATAGTGGGCTATAGCACACCAATTTGGCCCTAAAACACCCCGTTTGCATCATTTTGCCCATTTGTCCACCCAAATGGCCACGAAAATTTAAATGGAACAAACTGGGATGATCCCCAACCTTCCTAGCATGCCCCGATCGATTTTTAGCCCACAACATACCCGAACCCTGGGCCTACCCCTTAAACCGTTGGCTATAGCACACCAATTTAGCCCAAAAATTCTCCGTTTGTGCTCTTTCGCCTATTTGTCCACACAAATAGCTATGAAAATTTAAACGGACCACACTGGGATTATCCCCTACCTCCCTAGCACGCTCTAATCAATTTTTGACCCACAGCATGCCCAGACCCCGGGCACCCCAAAACCGTGGGCTATAGCACATCGATTTGTCCTGAAAAGGCCTCGTTCGCACCGTTACGCCCGTTTGTCCTCTTAAGTCGCAACGAAAATTAAAACAGACCACACTGGGACTATCCTCAACCTTCCTAACAAGCCCCGATCAATTTTTGGCCCACAGCACGCCTGGACCCCAAGCCCACCCCCAAAATTGTAGGCTATAACTCATCGATTTAGCCCGAAAATGCCCTGATCACGCCGTTTTTCCCGTTTGTCCACCCAAATAGCCACGAAAATTTAAACGAACCACACTGGGATGATCCTCAACCTCCCTGGCATGCCCTAGTCGATTTTCAGCCCACAGCACGCCCGAACCCTAGGCCCACCCCTAAAACATTGGCTATAGCACATCGATTTGACGTAAAAATTTCCCGTTTGGGTTGTTTCACCCGTTTGTCCACCCAAATGGCCACAAAAATTTAAACGGACCTTATTGGGACGATCCCCAACCTACCTGACACGCCAAGGTTGATTTTTGGCCCACAGCATGCCCGAACCTTGGGCCCACCTTAAAAATTGTGGGTTATAGATTAGGACCAAAAATGTCCCATTCGCGCCATTTTGCCTGTTTGACCTCTCAAATCGCCCAGAATATCAAAATGGCCTACACTAGGCGGCTCACCAAATTACCTGGGGCAGCACAGATGATTTTTAGTCAAAATCATGCCTGAGTCCACCCTAAAAATCGTGGGCCATAGAACAATTTTGCCTAAAAATGGCCCATTCCCGCTGTTTCACCCGTTTGATCACCCAAAATGCCCAGAAAATAAAAATAGCCCACACTAGGTCGCTCCCAACATGTTTGGGGCAGCCCCATCGATTTTTAACCAAAATCACACCCGAATCTCGGGCCCACCCCAAAAATTATGGGCTATAGCTCACCGATTTAGCCCAAAAATAGCCCGTTCGTGTCGTTTTGCCTGTTTGACTACCCAAACCACCTAGAAAACCAAAATGGCCTACACTAGGCCGCTTCACAGCCTGCCTGGGGTAGCCCCACCAATTTTTGACCAAAATCACGCTTGGACCTCGGGCCCACCCAAAAAATAATGGGCTATAGCACACTAATTTTGCTCAAAAATGGCCCTTTCACGCTGTTTCACCTATTTGACCACCTAAACTGCCCAAAAAGCAATAATGGTCCACGCTAGGCTACTCTTAAGCCTGCTTGGGGCCGCCTGGTTGATTTTCAACCAAAATCATACTTGAACCTAGAGCCCACCCAAAAAATTGTGGGCTATAGCACACCGATTTTGTCCAAAAATGGCCCGTATGTGTTGTTTCACCCGTTTGACCACCCAAACCTTCTAGAAAACCAAAATGGCCCACACTAGGCCGCTCTTCAAACTGTGCGGGGAAGCTCGGTTAATTTGTGGCCAAAATCACGCCCGAACCCCAGGCCCTTCACCAAAATCGTGGGCTATAGCACACCGATTTGGCCCAAAAATAGCCCGTTCAAGCCGTTTCACCCTTTTGACCATCCAAACTGCCAGAAAACCAAAATAATCCACACTAGGCCGCTTCCCAGCCTACCTTAGGTAGCCCGATTGATTTTTGATCAAAATTACGCCCGCATCCCAGGCTCACCCCAAAAACCATGGGCTATAGCACAATTATTTGGCCCAAAAATGGCTCATTCGAGTCGTTTCGCCCGTTTGACCACCCAAAAAAACAAATTTGCCGACACTAGTCCGCTACCCAGCCTGCTTGGGAAGCCCGATCAATTTTCAGCCAAAATCACGCTCGAACCTCAAACCCACCCCAAAAATTGTAGGCTATAGAACACTAATTTAGCCTAAAAATGGCTCGTTCAGATCGTTTTATCCGTTTGACCACACAAACCACCCAAAAAACCAAAATGGCCATACTAGGCCTCTCCCTAGCCTGCCTGGGGTATCCCGATGGATTCTTGACCAAAATCACGACCAGACCCCAGGCCCACATGAAAAGCTATGGGCTATAGTACATTGATTTGGCCCAAAAATGGCCCGTTCACACCGTTTTGTCTATTTCACCACCCAAACCACCCAGAAAACCAAAATGGACCACACTAGGCCATTCCCTAGCCTGCTAGCGGCAGCCCAATCAATTTTCAACAAAAATCACGTCTGGATGCCAGGTCCACACCGAAAACCATGTGCTATAGCGCACACCAATTTGGTTCGAAAATGGCCCGTTCATGCTGTTCTGCCCGTTTGACCACCCAAACTACTCAAAAAAACAAAATGGCCTACATTAGGCCACTCCCCAGTTTGCCTGGGGCAGCCAGTCAATTTTTGGTTTAAATTACGCTCCAACCCTGGGCACACCCTATAAATCATGGGCTATAACACGCCGATTTAGCCTAAAAATGGCCCGTTAGCGTCGTTTCTCACGCTTGACCACCCAAATCGCCCAGAAAACCAAAATGGCCCATACTAAGCTGCTCCCCAGGGTTCCTGGGGCAGCTCGATTGATTTTCAGCCAAAATCACGGCCGGACCCCAGGCCCTCCCCCAAAACCATGGGTTATAGCACACCGATTTGACCCCAAAATGGCCTGTTCGCGCCTTTTTTGCCCGTTTGACCACCCAAACCGCCCTGAAAACCAAAATGGCCCACACTAGGCCGTTTTCCATCTCAGGTCTTTTATTAACATACGATATTAATTTGCCAACTCACAGTTATAAGTATTATAGTACAGTGTTGACTGGTGTGCTTTAGTGTAACCAGGGAGCTGGAACCAAAGAAAGACTTTACACGGCGTCCCTTCCTCTCATCAGGCAGCTATCTCAAGCTCATTGAATACTAACTTTCTTCTTTTTCTTTTCTAATCGTCGAAATTGTCTGAATGGGTACACTTAGTCGTCTAGCATTTCGAGTTTGTGCTTTAGGGATCGTTTCTGCGCATCTCCTTACTTTATAACAGTTATTGCTCCGGTTCCAGAAGGTATATAGCTTTCGCCTCAGATTTTTCTTTGAAATCGATGACTGTTCTAATTTCCTACTTAGATAGGCAAGTGGAGGGAGAACTAGATGTATCTTGCTAGGCAAAGACAGGTTAGAATGGATAGCTAGTGGGTGGGATTGACGGGATATTCTTTATTAAATAAGTCTGTTAGGGCGAATGCCCAAGGACGTAGAGGATTGCTCAGGCTTGAACAATAGGTTTATTCACCGACTAGGCAAGCTAAGAGCATTGAGGCCAAATAGTGGGGAAAGGTTCCTCAAAATTGGGCAAGCATTGAAACTGCCCTGAATTCAGCTTTAGAAAAAAGAAGGTCAACTGCTCCAACAGAGTGAGAAATCACAGACCTGCAAATTCGGAATCTTGGTAATTGATTTACCAATAAAACATTTATACTAGTTTAGTAAAGTTTCAAAAAGAATGACCTACTTTCCTTTTTATTCCGTTTAAAAAAGAATGTCCCCTTTTCTTTTTTGGCAATACTTTAATTTCAACTTTCCACGTGGCATGTATAGGACCACAAGATTAAAGGGCATTTTGGTACATTTGACACAATTTTAATTTAAGGTCACAAGATTCAAAAGTCTTCTTTATTTTCGTAAACTTTGTGCCAAGTCAAAGTAGGTCTTTTTTTTTAAACAGAGAGAGTATTACTTTGATGAATTGATTTAAAAAATGACTTATTTTGATGCGAAGCTCTGATTATTCCTCGAAAACCATGGATAGTGTAAACTTAATGCACTAAGTTGTCCTTTACCATATATTATAGGCCGCCCAACTTTTTGAAAACTTTATCATTTAAGTTGTAATGGCTTCAACTCGATATGATAAAGTTAAAATAAGTTCATACATTCTTTTACTTACAGAAATAGTCATGCTCCTTGATAACTGAATTCATAAATTATAGCCAACAAACAATACAAGCCGCCAAATACATCTTTAGATGTTCGAAACTTATAGAGAAGTTGATACGAGTGAGATCGCGTAGATGGACTCATGAAAGTGTGTGTTGGACCCGAGCCTCGGTGTACGCAAATAAAGTGCAAAGGAGCACTAAAATATACACTAAAATCATTCAAACACCACACTTGATAGGCACCCTTAGTGGAGGGGTATTTTTGTCATTTTAATGCCTATTATGTATTACACTATAAAGGGACATGTTAAGGTTTCTTTACTTAGTTTTTTTGGCATCTTGAATCTGGTAATACACAATTGAAACACACAGGTTCTCTCTCCATTAGAGACTTGGCCGAAACTAGGGACAACATAGGTGTGGAATCACTTTTGTTGTTATCTTGCTTGGATCTTGAGGTGCTTGAAGGATTGAGGTCCTCTCTTGTGTCTCTTTGAAAAGTGTAGGTGTTACTACTATCTCGTTAAGGGTCTTAGTGTTCAATGTACACTTAGGTTCTTATAGTCATTATAGTGGTGTATGTCTCACTACCTATCGATTTCCTTATTGTAATCTTGTACCATTTTTTTGGTATGTCTCACTACCTATCGATTTCCTTATTGTAATCTTGTACCATTTTTTTGGTCTTGTTCATCTTGTA
Source organism: Capsicum annuum (assembly GCF_002878395.1). NCBI lineage: Eukaryota > Viridiplantae > Streptophyta > Magnoliopsida > Solanales > Solanaceae > Capsicum > Capsicum annuum. Next base: position 218,110,093 of record NC_061119.1, read on the forward strand.
ATCTGTGGGTATTGTTATTATATTGTTGTTCATCATCTTTTTCTTCATCTATTGTTGATAATACTAGTTTGGGTTGCTGGTTTGGTGTTCAAAACACCCTATATCGAATTCGAGTGTGGTCACTAAAAGAGGTCCTTGGTTTCTAGACTTGTGGACTGATTTTCTTGTGTGATTTCGTGTTCCTTTTGTCATTCTTGTATCAGAAGTAAAATCCCAAAATTCAAAAGAAATATATTTTAGAGTATTGGTCAAACCCTAAACAAGTTGAATCGCAAAAAAAGCAAAAAGAGTCACATAAATTGCGAACGAGAAAGTAATCTAATTATTGTATTTGGTAGATATATTTATTACAAATCATCTCTACTGTGTTTTTGAGCAATAACAGTAACAGCAACAGGGACAGCAAACCTAGATGAGAAATTACATAAAAGTCCATCTTCTTCTCCAAGAACTCCTTCATCAAAATTCAAAGCATAACTCTGAGCATCATACTGAAATTGAACTTTCGATTTCTTCGATTTTCGATACATTTTCCTCACTATATTCCTCAACATCTCTATCTTTATCACCAGCCATGACTCTTTGTAGTCTACTCCATCTTGTAGCAATGACCTTAGACATCCACACGATTCGCAATCATTTGGAGAAGATGTTGAATAGTCGTAGAAATTAGAATTTTCGGGTTCTTGTTTGGAACCTTTAATGGGAATGTACATATTTATGATACTCTTTTTTTCTTCCTTACGAAAATTCACCAAGTGTGGTTGGATGGATAGGAACTTTTACACTTATTCAGAAGTCTCGTATTCGAGTTCTTGAGTATAGGAACTATCTAATAGGAGATGTTTCGCTTTTACTGAATTTGAATTTGTCAGATTCAATATAACTATCAAACGCTGAATGAATAATCAGAAATATGCTTGTTAGGGTAAGAGAGTGTTGAACGACAAAAATAAATATCGAATACTGAATGAGAAATAGAAATAATATGTTTGTGTGTGTTGGGAGGAGAATGATGGGAATTTGAGAATTGGAGAGTGTTTACTTATATGTATTAGTTAGTGCGTGTGGGATGTGTGTGTGAAGGGATAAAGCCATAAAGGGCAATGAGAAGTGGACAAGTGGTTGAAACTTGCAACTAAAGCAAGATTTGATAAATTTACTAAATCAATTTGAGTAAAAAGAAGGTTACTTTTTACCAAAAAAAAAAAAAATCTAAGAGGAAAAAGGGTAATTGTTTTTCATATCCACATAAATAAAGGAAATTGTGTAGGTTGAAAGACTAAATCAGAAGTTTCACTCTGAGGGATAAAGCGTTTACTATCGAAGGAGTGTTGGATGGATTTGGAGTAGAACTTCTTAATTTTAAGGATGTATTTTATCAAATTTGATCAAACAATAACATGTTTCTTTTATTGAACGTTATATATTTTACGGCGTTCCTTTTTATAATTATGAAGTGTGACCTATATAGAAATAGTATTTAAAGATTCATTATATATCTAAAAACTTTTGTTCTTGGCATTTGCTCTATTAATAGTCAAAGGTCTGTTTAGTATGTCGGATAAGGTAGAATATATGATCCGTCAAACACAATATAACTCTTATCCCAAACTTCATCATGGTATAGCCTACCTTATCTCATCTAGCTTGAAACTATTTTATTCCACCTCTCAAGTGCGATAAAATAATTTGTGTATTAGAATTTTAAGATTATAATTTTATGATAATAACGACCATAAAAGTTAGTGTCAGTAGTAGAGAGATGATGCTCTTCGTACTAGTTAGAACCATTATCTTCCACTTGTCTTGTCACAGGCCCCAGCAGCCAAAAATATGTCATCAGTTAGGTGTAATGATTCCCCACAATTCTTCAAAGCAAAGTAGAATTGAAAATTAGTGTGAGTGTCGTGTCTACAACGTGTGGAATGATAAAATAAGTGTAGGCATTTGATTAATTGACTTTTTATCTTTGATGTTGATAATTTTGTCTTTGTTTGACCTTACTTTATAGTCTGTTTTTTTTTAAAAAAATATCTAGTGAGAATAAATTGAAATGAAGTATACTTTAGATTTGTTAAGTTTAATCATTTTTAATTCATTATTTTTGTGTGTGAGTGAAGCAAAGCGGGGGTGGGTGGGGTTTAAAGTTGTCTAATTATAACTAGTTTTCTTGTTAATATGATTTAATATTTAAATTTAAAATTATTTGTCTTGAAGTTATCAACATACTATTGGCAATTCATGATGCTGACTAATTCCCACTTGCAACAAAACATGTGCTATCTATTCTTTTTGTGTCATCTACCTTATCCATGACTATATATCTTTTCTTTTGTTTTTGCCCCTTTTTACCAACATAAACTAATATCTTGAGATCTTGTCAAAAAGTATAACTCATATGTGAGTCATATTCTTATCCAAATAAAAGATTAAGCAATTCACTTTTCACATCTTTAGCTCAATTCAATGGAGAAAATGATCATTTATAACATTTTTCTTTTCATCTTTTACATATCAATTGATGAATCTCTTGTATTATCATAGTATGAGCTTTTAATAGACCATATTCCCTAATTTCGTAACGGTCTTTAAACCAAGTAAAATTTCAGGTAGATAACTCTACTAATTTGCACCCACCATCCTTCCCCAAAGATTTGGTTAGTGTGCATAGACTTCTACTTTCCTTAGGCGACTTTCTTGCCTTACGAAAAGAATTTCATTTCATTTTCCCGGTAATTTTGGAAAAAAGCCGCTTCCTCCTTGAAGGCCTAAGGAAGAGCCTATTCATGTGCAGTTGATTCTCGAACGAAGCTGATGATTCTTCATTCGGTATTTTGTACTCGTATTAGGGCTTGATTATATTCAAATCAACACATCGAAAAGTCTCACATTACGTGACAAGAGAGACTTTGAGCTTGAATGCAAGGCCTCGGTTAAAAATGAAGAAAGAACGAAGGAGTACTTTTAACTCTTCACACCTCGCAATTTACCGAGTATAATACCATAATAAGGTTTGAGTATGGTAGAAAATACGAAGACCTTACTATACTTTTGTGAGGTAGAGAGGTTGTTTCTGATATAACTTCCCGAGGCATTACCAAAACCGGTCGATGGTCTCTCTACTATGAAGAAATGCAATGCAAAGAGAAATTTTCGAAACCAAAATTCAATGTGTCTCAATTCTGATTTCTTTCTCCCTCTCATTTCCTTATATAATCGAAACAGAAACAAAGACAATTAGTTAATTAATTTACACACACACATAAGTAAAGCAAAGCAAATGTATATATAGTGAAATGAAGTGGTAACAACTTCTCAATCCGTAGAGATTTCGACCTTGCGGCTAAATATGAAGTCGCCTTTAGGAAGAAGTGTTGTGCCTCCAAAAGGAAGGTGCTCCTTATATTCAGATTAATCAAGCCCCAAAGCGAATATTGCAATATGAAGAAAGTAGAGTGTACGTAGATGCACCTAAGGGTGTAGCCGAGTAGTAATGTCGTGGGTTGAACAGCCCATCCATTCTAGCCTTAGTAGCCAGAGTTACCTATACCTATTGCTAGATGAATTACCTAATACTTGGTGGAGGTGCCACGCATCTCGTGGAATTAGACAAAGCTTGCACAAGCTCAGACAACACAGCTATCTCAGTTAAACGGATACAGTACACGCACATCTTATCCTATCTTGTAGAAATAAAAGAGACTGTTCACGATAGACAGGATCTTTACTTGTTTATTTAATTTAAGATTAACATTTATTTTATTTAACAGGCTAAGGAACTTATCAAAGAAAGTAAAGAGTAAGAAAAAAAAAACAAGAAGATTCTATGTACAGAATCAAACTCAACTGTAATTCCATATCTATAAACCAAAAACTCCAACTGTAATCAAGAAGCTACTTCCTCGAAATTCAACTAATAACTTAACGGATCGTCACGGAACTCAACAACTATATCTGTTGCTGGTGAGAGATGACAGCTACCGTATGTAATAACGCAACAGTTAACCCTTTTGCTGGTGGGAAACAGTGGCGGAATCTACATAGGATCCAAGGGTTCATTCGTCGGAAAATTATACTATTTTTACATGGTAAAATTTTTTTATATGTATAAATAGTAGAGGTTCAACCCCTTCGACTAGTCCGTATATGTACTACTGAACCCTCACTGAAATTCATCCGCCCCTGGTGGGAAATGACAGCTAGTGTATGTAATAACGCAACAGTTATACCTGTTGCTGATGGGAGATGACCGTTACTGCATGGAATTAATCAAGGTGCGTGCATGAAAGCTGACTCAGACACCACTATTAACTAGCAGCAGCTACTTCTCCTCTCGCCGGTGGCGAATTCGGAAGTCTAGAAGAAAAATTCCTCAAGGGTGCTGCTTCTTGTTCATCATCATCAAACCCATCTTCAAAATTCAATGAATAACTCAAGGGATCATAACGAAACTGATCAGTCGAAGAGTGTCTTTTATGCCTATTCGAAAAGCTGAAAATCTCCAACACCTTATTTTTCAAACTGGATTCTTCACTGTTCACCCATATCAACGCCGGATTTTGATCGGATGACGGCGGTTGCTGAGGTGGCGGAGGAGGAGGACGGCGGTGAGGGAAACAACAGGAGAAACAGATGGAGTTTCTGAGTGTTTGTTTAAGTGATGATGGAGGTGAATTGGCTATGGAGAAATCGTCGTGTTCGTCCATTTGGAGTTTTGAGAGAATTGAGAGTGATATTAATGGCAGAGGAGTATAAATTGGGGAAGATGAACAAAAGAGAGGATGAGAATATTAGCGGTATTTTTTGGTTCCCACCGTTTTGTAACAAAGCTGCGTGTGTATATATCCAAATTGCGGCTAATCAGTAGTGGTATCTTGTCTAGTGAGGGGGAAAAAGTTATCCCGAAATAAGTTATCTCATCATATATATGCATTTAGGCTAGCCATAATATATAAATATATCTTTTAACTTCTGTGATTTTTAATTTTGAATATGTATAAGTAGACACTTAAATTTGTATAAAGTTAAATAAATAGATACAAGTGACATCCTACCACTAACGGACTCAGGATTGAAACCAAAGGAGTTTACAAGTGCATATACGAACTAACCTAAGGGGGTTCGACATCTACTATACACACATAAAAATTAATTTTAATCATGTATATATAGAAAGGATTCGGATGAACTCTCTACCTTATATGTAGCTACGTCCCTACATCCTACGTGGTCAATTCTTGTCCTACTTAGTGTCCTGCATGTATTATGTCACATAGAACGTGTACGTCTACTTGCTCAACTTTATATAAGTTTAAATATCTACTTATACACAGTCAAAGTTGGATGTTATAGATGTGATTTGAAGTAAGTTAAAGGACATGTTTATGTATTATGCCTTTAGTCTATGAAGCTTTATTTTTCTTGTAGTCGGTCCGTAATATCTTCCTTTATTTGTTTGCCTCCTTTCAACTCAAAAAGTTTGTTGCTTGTTACTTAATGTTAAAAGCTAACCGTCATAAGCTCACTTTTCGTGTCTCGCTTTCAGGACAGGAGGTCAAGTATTCTGTCAGATGTTCCATCCTGGAAGTCCTATTCGTCTTTTGTGCTTCAATAAATCTTCACAAATAAAAAACGCTACTTCAACCTTAACTACAACTACACTATGCTAGTCTTGTTGATACATTATTCCAAAATTATTGTACCTTATGCCTAGTACAACAACTTTTCGTATGTAAGAGCTCATTTGCGGCAATTTACAAGTAGTATAATATACATTTTGACATGTGATTTCGTGTCATAATTCTAAATTAGCTTGTATATGTGGTTTTGAATAATTATTTGAAATCATTTTGCGGGTTGATACGTGGCAATTTCTTAAATGATATTTATTAATTTTGAAAGATGAATAACACTTATTTTACTCTATATTTATTATCGAACAAGAATTTAAGATTATTTTAATTTTTGTATATATTAATTCCTGAAGCTTTTATAGCATGTAAAAATTATTTTGTTTTAGCTTAAATTTTGTGGATCGATGGGTGACAATCTATAAATTTATATTCAATTCTTTTCGAAAGACGGATGGCAAATTTTTTATTTTACTCCTTACATGTCACAAAATATGAATTCAATTTTTTTTTTAAATTTCATATACATTAGCTCATAAATTTTCTAATGTATATGATCAACTCTATTTGAGCTAAAATTTTGTGGATATATCAGTGACAACCTCATCCTAACATATCTTAAAGGGATAATTATTTTTTTACTAGAGAATGGATTATTTTAACCATTTGGTTCTAAAACAAATATGAAATTCATATATTTAGATTCAAAAAACAATTAGTATTACTAAATATAACAAGACAATAAAATTCTAAATAGAAAAAATAGTAGTATATTGTTATGGTTTGGGGGTAGGGGTGGGGGTTAAGTGGGGGGAGGGCGGGGGGTCAAAGATTTGCATTTCGCCATTTCCTGGGAGGTTCCCTGGAAGACAGTCAAAACTCCCAAATTCCTTAACTTCTACAAACATACAACTCAACTCATTTCAGACAGTTTAGATCTGAAACAATCATTTCCAAAACAACAACAAGACAAAAAATTCAAAAACTCTTTTGTACAATTTCTCAGTAAATCTTGGCTTTTACATAAACCCCATATTCAAGATTGTCTCAAATCAGACAAAGAACATATAAAGATTTGATTTTTGAATGTATAAGATTGGAAAAACATGATGGAACTCAAAACCCTTAATTCAGTTCCACCTATAAAACCACCACCAGGTCACAATCTCTTTCCTACACTCAATTCACCTGAAAAGACTCTAACTTTCCACAAGTTTTTGGTTCTTTTCCTGACTTTTATAGCATATGCAGCTTTTCATGCCTCTAGGAAACCACCAAGTATAGTAAAATCAGTTCTTGGACCTGAGGTGAGAGTTGTTAATGGAACTGATGGGATGATTGTTGGGAATGGGTGGGTTCCATTTGAGGGTCCTAGTGGGCCACATCGTTTAGGGGAACTTGATCTTGCATTCTTGTTAGCATATTCAATTGGGATGTATTTTGCTGGACATATTGGTGATAATATTGATTTGAGGATTTTCTTGACTTTTGGGATGTTGGGTAGTGGGGTGTTGGTGATTGGTTTTGGTTTAGGTTATTTTCTTGATGTGCATTGGCTTGGATTTTTTCTTATTGTTCAGATTTTATGTGGGCTTTTTCAGTCTATTGGATGGCCTTGTGTTGTTGCTGTGATGGGAAATTGGTTTGGGAAGGCTAAAAGGGGGTTGATAATGGGGGTATGGAATTCGAATACGTCTGTTGGTAATATTATAGGTTCTTTAGTTGCTTCATCTGTGTTGAGTTTTGGTTGGGGTTGGTCTTTTTTATTGCCTGGAATATTCATTTTGGTTGTGGCAGCTTTAGTTTATGTGTTTCTTGTAGTGAGTCCTGATCACGTTGGTCTTGAATTGGCTTCGAAGGAGATTGAGATGAATGTCGAGGGAGTTGCATTGGTGGGGTCGGAGACAGGTGAAGCGGGAGAGGAGGGAGTTGTGGAACCTGAAATGGAGGGTGCTGGTGCAATTGGGTTCTTGCAAGCATGGAAGTTACCAGGAGTAGCACCATTTGCGTTCTGCTTATTTTTCTCGAAGCTAGTGGCCTACACATTTTTGTATTGGTTGCCATTCTACTTAAGGCAAACAGGTATCTATTTTGCTGAACTTTTATAAGGAAGTTACTCTTTATAAGTTTAGGATTATTTCCTTTTTGCTTGTTGTAAAACACTACCATCCTATTTTCTATGTGAATAACTTGACTTGCATGATGAGAACTTGTCGCTTTACTCTTGCACTGGAGCAATTGTGAATTAGAGACACATATGATTGTTGCATTGCATATTGCTTTCGTTAGCTTCTGGTAGACGAGCATAGAGGTAGTAGCAGAGTCTTTGCTTGCTTAATTTTGGCGCTTGAAACAGTTAAGATGTTCAAAATTTGCTTCTTTTCTGCTGACCTAATATATTATTTGTTAAATGCAATTGGTCTGTTTATGGTTAAGTGCTCCGTGTTGTACGTTAATGAGCCAAACAGAATATTGATTTCCACTTGTTGCACACTTAAAATTTTGTTGTTATTGCAGTTGTTGCTGGTGTGCAACTATCTCACCAAAATGCTGGGATCCTTTCGACGATTTTTGATATTGGAGGAGTCGTCGGAGGGGTTTTGGCAGGAGTCACATCCGACATAATTGAAGCTCGTGGGGTTACTTCCATTGTGTTCTTGTTATTATCAATACCTTCTCTTCTTTGCTATCGGATATATGGGAGTGTATCTATGTTTACCAACATCACTTTGATGCTCATTTCTGGTGCACTTGTCAATGGCCCTTATTCCCTTATTACCACAGCAGTTTCAGCAGACCTTGGTACTCAGAGCCTGATAAAGGGGAACTCTCGTGCGTTAGCTACTGTGAGTGCAATTATAGATGGTACTGGCTCAGTGGGGGCAGCTCTCGGGCCACTTTTAGCAGGATATATTTCAACAAGAGGATGGAACAGTGTGTTTTTTATGCTAATTCTTTCAATAACCATTGCAAGCCTATTTTTAATCCCTATTGTGAATAATGAGATTAAAGAAAAGCTGAATGAAGGGAAATGGCTTTGGATCAGTGTGATTAAAAGGTGATCCAGAACATCTCGAAGGCAAAGCTACAAATACGTCTATTTGATTCTGAAAATGTTTCAGGCTTTGAACCTTTGAAGTAGTGCAGCAGATCCTATTTTTTTTTTGTACAGATTCTTAAAGATCTCTAGAGAGAAATCCAATAGTAGACTCCGGAAGCTATTATTCATGTATGTCCTTTTCTGGATATCTCATTTTATCGATACACATTTTACACAGCAGATAATACTTGTTCCGTTATTATTCTGTACTATTCAGCTGACTTCGAGTATCATTTCTTGCCTTTTAGCGTTTCTTGTAGCATGAGATGAATATGTTGCTGTTCTTTTGAAACGTATTAATGAAAGAAATTTCTTCTTTTTTTTAATGTATGATTCTTCCGATCTCTTCTATTCCTTAATGTGTAGTTTAACCAGGAATCCTCTCTGACTCTCCTCTCTATTCATTTGAGCTCTACTAGAATTTGGTTCAGCTTGAATCTTGAATACAGCACCGCCTTGGCCTTTTGCAGGATCAGTTATCGTTCTCAAATTTTCTGTATGCTGTAGTTAGTTGTTAGGATTGAATAAACCTCTGGTACCTTAGTAGGAGGTGGGGGTTTTTGGGCTATTCAGTTGTACAATGTAAAAGGCATTAATTAATATGTGCTTCTCAATATCTCCATCCCCAAGTTCTATCCCTAGCTAATTGACTTGCTGTTCCGTTTTTTCTTGTTAATCCTATAATCCTTTACCAAATATGGTTGCTTTTGAATGTACCGCCTGCATTTCTGGATTTCATTAGGATCTTAAGTCAGTTTAAGTGTTATTTCCAAAGACAGTTTTATAGTGCTCAAGCAAAGTTGCTCCAGTTTTCTATGTCGGCTCGCTTTGGAAGTCTAGAAGTTAAAAAAGCTTTGCTGCTTCTGAAGATATCAGAGAGAGTTCATGCGCAGTCAAGAGGTCGAGCATGACCAGAAAGGTACTCTATTCATCTAGTTATCCTTTCGGTAAATACATGATGTTTATGTGAGTCACAACTGATTAGGACATGCTTTACAATTTTGAGTATTATGTTTTGGATTCACAACACAGATTCTAGAATAGCACATTTTTTGAGTAAAAGAAAATTTCTACAGTTAAATGAACCTAGGGAATAAATGAGAAACAACCTATATACTGACTTTCAAGTACCGACTGTCACACCCCCCTTTTTTAACGTACTTGAAAAAAAGATTTATGTTTTAAGGATCGAAAAGGGTTTTACTATTTAAATGACAAGAAATATTGTTTTGGAAAAGGAATATCAACATTTTTTGTTCAGAGTCGCCACTTGGCATAATCTGGTGTGCCAAGTCACCGTTAGATAATCCTTTCCAAAACCATTTGACTCTTTAAACTGGTTTGCGAACAGAGATTCCAGCTAAGGAATTCTGTTGAACGAGGGGAAGGTGTTAGGTGCCTCTCGATCCCATGGTTCAACCACGGTCGCTTGATAGAGTGTATCAACTATTTTTGGCATTACGAAATGTATAAACCACACAAAAGCACGCACAATAATCAAACAATAAGACAAAACAAAAACAAAATGTAAAGTCCAGTCCAATTATTACAACCCGAAATAAAAATACTGAAATAACCTACACTAGTCCTAAGCTATGCTTTATCCGATGCCTCGGACCTTCACCACGAACATCTTCCAAGCACAAGGTACTTCGGGGTATTCCCCGGTGAATAAATACATACAGATACTTCGGGGTATTCCCCGGTGAATAAATACATACAGATATTTCGGGGCATTCCCCGGCCAAATGAGTACAATTTAAACGTTTCGTGCAATAAAGTAGAAAGTACCATTTATGCACATATTCAAACATTCCAACAAATTGTTATTCCTAAATTGGCCTATCAGGCCTACGTTTGCCTACGCTTTTGCCGATCTTATCATAATACTACTGCATTTCAACCATATTTAAACCAAATTAAACCAAAAGTCTTTAATCAATCCAAATTCACCATTTTATCAAATTCTCGATTCCGCCCTAATTTTCATTTTAATACTAAATTTTCACAATTCACCATTTCTATTTCAGCGATCCACAATCACTTGTCAACGAAATTAAAGAACGAGTCAATATCAAAATAACAACCTATCACCAATCAAGACAACATGCATTCATCACCAACAAGTATCAAACAACACCCGAAGCTTAATCCAAACACCAAAGCATAGTAGACAATAAAATAGAAGAGGAAAAGAGTAGAATTGGACCTTTCGATAGTCGATTTCGTTGATAATAACATTTAAGAAGGCCTGGACTTCAGAACTTGGAACAGAACCTCAACAGCGACATACTCTGACTCGATATAGAAATTTGAAACCCCAAGGTTGACCTCGATAGACTGATCGCACGAAAGGAAAGCAAAAAAAAACAGAAACCCAAACTGAAATCGAACTTAAATGTCAAAACTAGCACCGAGCTTGATGAACCAATACGGAGATCGCAATAAGAGAGTTAACGAATTCGAAAGTCCAGTGGACCCGTTGGAACAGTAACGAAAACAATGACTGGGTGTTTTTCGGTGGATTTCAAACTGAAAAACGAAGACCCTTTGCTACGCCTGAGCTCCGGTAAGTTCGGCAGCAACTGGAAACGAAGATGCGATCTGCAGCGACAACGTTTCCGGTGAAAACTCAGTCCAAATTTCTTCTCTGTTTTTAAACTTTCAACCTCAGATCTCACTCTTTCCGGTTAGATTAGCGCAGGCAACGGCGCTGGTGAGGTTGCCGATGGTGGCTACTACGGCGAGGACGAACGGAGGGAGATGGTGATGACGACGTTATTTCTGCCGTCGTTGGCCGACCGGAGAGGACGAACGGAGGGAGATGGTGATGACGACGTTATTGCTGCCGTCGTTGGTCGACCGGAGAGGACGAACGGAGGGAGATGGTGATGACGTTATTGCTGCCGTGGTTGAGTTCGCCGGACTCCGACATCGTTGGCTGTTACTGTTACTGGTTCGTGGTCGAAATCAGTGGTGGCGCGTATATGGTGTATTTTTGTAAGAAAATTTTTTAGTTTCTTCGGTATGCTCTCAGTTATGTCAAGAAGAAGATCACTATCATGGAAAAAAAAATTTTCTTTGGTGCGTATGGTACTCTGTGTATATAGGCTGTGAGGATGGGTATTGGGGTAGGGTAGGTGGGGTAGGGTATGGGGCATGGGGCATGGGGTAGTGATGTGTTGTCTAAAATTGATAGGAAGATAGGAAGAGTGGTTAATTTTGTTACAAAAGAATAATTGAGGATTAGGTTTGTAAGTGGATTTGTTTTTTTTATATTTTTATGAGATATAATCATACAGGTGAGGGCACGTGGTAAGACAGGGATAAAAATGTGTAACTTGGATCTTCGGGAGGGACAGAATTAGGTGTCTACCCCGACAAGCAATAAAGTCCAGTATTTTATCACCAAACAACAAGATGCAGCAATAGTTTTGGTGAAAGAGCCCACAAGAGGAACAAAAAGTTGCTTCATTAATCTGAAACCTCATAATTTTGGTGAAAGCAATTGTCTGAATGCGCTAAACCAACTAGTTAGCAAAATAGACCTGTTGTATTTATTTTAAAAAGGATGTATGGCTGAGGGGAGGAGAGAAAGAATGCACGCATGGCTATTTTGTTTGTCGGAGATTCAAGAATCTACACGAGGACTTCTAAGGCTAAGGTTAAAATACTACTCCATTATTCCTGTTTCCATTCCATAGCGTCAGTTAGTAGTTTACATTAGCTGAGTTTGTTTCTTTGGTAGATCGTTGTTCAATTATATTGGTTTGCAAATTATCTCAATAGAGGGATCTCTTGATACTATTTTGCTAATATATTCTTTGTGTTGTACATTTTTACTATAGAGAGATTATGAGAATATATCTTAGTTTTATATTTTATTATTTCTTATTCCTGATTTCTCTATTATGCCATCCATCCCTTTGTTTACTGTTCTTCATCTTGAACCGGGGGTCTATCGGAAACAACCTCTCTACTTCTTCGGAGGTAGCGGTATGAACTACGTTCATCTTACCCTCCCCATACCCCATTTTATGGGATTACACTGGGTTTGTTGTTGTTGTTATAATATCTAAGTGGGAAAGCGGGTGAATAGCAGTTGGATACTGCCTATATCTACATTGGCAACCAAGATGGAGTTAATGTCATCTGAGGAGCTGACAATAAACTTGTTTCTACCTTATGGAGCACATACATGTCCGCTGTTCACGCCCTTTTGACGAGCAGTAGCTCATGGTCAAAGATGCTTGCTGGTGATACACACGCAGGCAGATCACTGCAGTACTTTTGGAGGATCTGACAACACCTTCTTAAAGAGTTTGAGCAAACATAGATCCGCAGTGCCATTTTAAGGCATTGCATTTTTGTTAAGAGTCGTAGTGATTCTGTAACCATAGTATTTTTTCTGCTTCCATTGGAATAATCGTATGAAACTTTTGCAGAAGGAAAAAGAAGGGTGTTCTCTGCTTTTGGAAACTACTAGAGAAAATGAATAGAATATCAGTTTTTGTTTCAATGATTTGGTTGTGTATGCCTATAAAGCATTCCAAGTATGTATTTTGAACATATTTCCTTTTAATCTTGTGTTTACAAGGCTGCTTTTGAAACTTTAGACATAAACAGAGAGTCATCCAATGCTTTCCACAACTAGCAGTATGTGTCTATTCTACTTCTGATGCACCACAGATCATTGTGTGTCAAGACTCCAAACAAAGTTGTGGTCTGCTATATTGACTCTTGTCAGTATAAGCTTGCTCACATTACTGGTTTCAAGCCGGGACGAGGAATGGGTTCGGTACAAATAATTGTGTAAATTCAGGAATGTTGTTCAGATTTAGTTGGACAAAGGTTTGTTCGTGATAGCAGAATGACCTTTACGGAAGCAGTGGAGATCAATGCGATGTATACTAAGGACATCCCACACGAGTCGAGTGCACAGTGTGGCAAGTCATTCGTCAAGCCATCACCAACAAAAAGATATTTTGAGACCCAAACAAGTTAAGGTCAACTATATCAACTCCGTAAATGTGAGCTTACTTACATCGCTAGTCTCAAGCTCGATGAAAGGGAAGGGGTGTGGTCGACTGACATTCGATACAAAACAAGAATCATACATGAACCAAGCACAACCAAAATCTAATAGTTTTTGAGTTTGAAACAAAATAAAATTGCTTTAATCATGAAGTAGTATATATATAACTATATAAGTATTACTCAATGATAATCTTAAGTTTATGCTACCAGAAGATGAGTTTTAAATGTGTTCCCTTTTTAGTAAAGGGTGCATACAATTGAAGAATGAATTATTTACAAAGTTTTGGTTCAGTGGCTTGCTCATTTCTCCCTCAAGCTTTATTCCATTTGCTTCAATTCTAAATTGGAACATTACAAGGAAGTACAAATCCCACCTCACAGATATTTACAAAGTCGAGTTCGTTCTCAATTGCTGCCAAAGTTGAAATTTTTGTACGCGATAGCTCTATCCTTCGAGTAAAGATCTTAGATTCTGAAGCCCCTCGGCGGAGATACACTTCCTGATTCTTGATCGTTGGAATACGATTGGTGGTGGTGGCTCGGAGTGAAAACACACCATGACGACTGTTAAGTTGTCTATGGCACCGCGTTTTTTGGCCTCTTCCACTATCTCCTTGCAGCATAACTTTACGTTGTTATGTTCTTGCAGTCTCCTCCGAGCAAAATCCACTGCGTTTTGGTTTCTGAAAACGTCCCATATTCCATCACTACCGATGATCAGGAACTCGTCCTCCTTGGTCAGCGTAAGCAGTTTTAGTTCAGGTTCAGCACTCAATGGACCACCCTTTTCGACTTCCTTCAGTCCCTTAATGTGCCAGTCGCCCAGTGCTCGGGTCACACCCAACTGCCCGTTCAAATAGCCATCATCGACAAATCCACCCAAGGACTCGACACGCGTTCTTTCATTGACACAACAAGGTCTGTGATCCTTTGACATTTCCATAGCCAGTCCACCTCGAGAGAGTACAGCTCGACAGTCCCCAGCATTTGCCACGAGTAATGATCTGCCCATCAGATAATAGAACATAAAGATAAGAACTAATATCAGACGCTAATCTCCCAATGTAGTTCAGTGAAGATAAATTTGTAAGGATAAAAAATGAATGAAACCAGCAAAATTCTCCACTTGAAGAACAATACATCTCAAAATGTCAACCTATGGAGTTTTCAGTATTTTACTCAGATATGTGATACGGTACACCCCATTTCTAACGATCATATGCATAGGTATTACTACACTCAGACAACATGTCGGTTGATTGAACCTATGTTGCTCGGACTCATAAAAAATACTGTTCGGTGTGTGTCGGATCCTCCAAAAACTATTCATATTTGGAGGACCCAACATGGGTGCGGCAGCTTTTTTGTAGGGTTCGGGCAACATAGGATTGAACTACAAATCAGAAAACAGGATAAAACGAAAATAGTGAGAAGAAAACAACAAATAGTAAATATGAGATCAATACACAGGTATGCGTACCTTCCAAATATCATAGCAGTGAGAGCAGTTGTGCCTGAGGATAAGGCAGCATCGAGGGAGCAAGACTTGGCAAAAGCAGCATCCGTCTCCAAAAACGATTTAGTGACCACTTTTTCGAGCTTCAAAGGGAAATCTGCATCCGCAACGATGATTCTTGGTAAGCAGTCACGAACAAAGAGTGCTGCTCCCTTCCCACCATGGCCATCAAAGACCTGTCACTAAAACCATTTGCATCAGAGATCGAATAATATCAGATACTAGATAAGCTAAGAATTTGTAGAAAACTTGGCTTATTATCTCTTTTGAGTTCTCTTCCACCTCTCCGATGGAAATCCTATTCTATATAAAGGCGTAGAGTGATTCTAAATTAAAAACAAGTATTAGACATTATGCTTGGTCCTAAATTGGGAACTTATAAGATAAGCTTCTTATACCTGAAGGTTCAAGTGTGCGCTCCTATGCCACACGGCCACACAGGTGAAGATTCTTAAGTCCTACTGAGCTCAGCAGCTTCATTTTTCAAACGCTAGTGACAAGTACAAACTACAATGTCTCATGGTTTTTGTGATTCTCTGGTTTACAGACCTACTATCTCATGCCTAAACTATTCGTAGTCTTAAATTTACCATGGATTTGGCGATTACATAGCATTTACCTCCATATTCTTTTTATCAATGCAACAAACAAAATCTAATATTGCGGAAAGATACAAATGCACATACTAGTATATTGAGTAAATAGTCAAGTATAAATAGTTGTGATGCTCAACGAGTTTAAAGAACTTACTCCATAGAAGGAAATAGCTTCCTCACCACGAATACTATGACCAAAGTTCCTAGCCATGTCTGCAATACAGATGTGAGTATCTTCCATATCACGACGGCCTCCAATATCAGACCACTCTCCAGACCTAAGAGTTGGGAGGAATTTATTGAAGGGTATCTGCTTACGGTCTGCAATAGTCGTATCCTCAGATATACTTTCCATCTGAAGAACAAAAGAAAGAACTTAATTGTAAGGCAATGAAGAAGTTTAGATGTTATACTGCTGTTCAAGTGAACTTTATATTTAGAAACGAAGCTAAAAAGAATTATTTCAGCAAACGATACAGAAGGAGCATAGAGACATGAAGGTGTGATACTACTCAACTATGTAGATCGGACTTTCCCAAAATGCTGCTGCATTGTGTCGGAGCATTCAAAAATGCACTACTTTTGGAAGATTCCGACATGCAGTTGACGGCAGTATTTTTGAAGAGTTAGAACGACATAGCTACTCAATGACTTTATTGCTGAAGGAACATTCAAAGAAACACAAAACAGAAAAAGGGAAGCCCGGTGCACTAAAGCTCCCGTTCTGTACAAGGTCCGGGGAAGGGCCAGACCACAAGGGTCTATTCAAAGAAACACAAGACAAGTGTAAATAAAATAACTTCGATGATTTGCCATCTTATCCAAGAAAACTTCAATGATTTACTAAGGGGCATAGAAATAAACCAAGGTTCTACATGTGTACAGTGGAGAGTCCATATCGTTCAAATTAGTTTCCAAACAACTAAGATCTCTAATTATCATCAAGAATTTCCTGTACGAATAATTCTCTACCAGAAAGACCAGTAACACTGTGGGAACAGATAAAAAGGTCTACCAAGTCCCACACTTCACCAGAAAAAAAAGAATCCCAAGAAGTGGAAATTACAAAAGATAATTACCCATAATTAGTAAATAGACCATCTAACAAAAGTGGCAAAACCTAAAAGGTAAAAAAGAGAAACAAAGAAAAAGACATGCTGAAGTAGCAAATAGTAGAGGAACATGAAAGCCCCAAGCCAGCATCATAATAAACTATGATTGAAAACTGCACAATTCTTGTTCCTTCAAAGTACATCTCCAATTATAACTACACCTTAAAAGGAATAAAAATCAAATCTTGCAAGATTAGAGGATGAAATCCCAAATCGACCAATGCTAAATTGACCAATGTCATTATACTAACAACTAATAGCCCTTACATCCATTTTCAAACCAAAGAACATCTCTAAAACATAATTACAAAAACAAGTACACTTCAATCTAAATAAGTTGGAGTGAACTATCTGAATCCTGTATATATATATACCAGAAAAAGATTAAGTCTTGCAAACTTATTGAAAAGATCCCAACTTAATTATACTAGCAAGTAACACCTCCCTCTTTCTTTTGATCTGAGGGTCTATCAGAAACAACTCTCTCTTTCTTTTGATCTGAGGGTTTATCGGAAACAACTCTCTACTCCACAAAGGTAGAGGCAAGGTCTGCGTACATCCTACTCTCCCCAGATCCAACTTGTGCGATCATACCAGGTATGTTGTTATTGTTGTTAACAAGTAAGACCTCTCAACATCCATTTGCAAACTAAAGGGATTCAAAATATAAAGAAGTAAACACCCCAAGAGATTAAGGGAATTCACATACCATATATATACAACAACAACAACAACAACAATAACTATATTCCAATTCCAAACAATTCATTTAAGCTCATTTCATACATACATAAAACAAAAAACTTTGACCTTATACATGTAGTGTAAACAGCATGCCAACAAAACATTGCCCAACAAGTGAAAGAGCTAAAAGGATTAGCAATACCTAAAAATATGGAAAAATTACTTGAGCAATGAATAATTATAGGTAAAGATCCTTACTGGGAATGAATTTCTCATCACAACACAGCTAGAAGATGAATTCTTTTCAAATTTCTCTTTGTGGGTATTTGGAAATTCACTTTCTAATTGTAAAGATCCAATCTTTTCACTACAATCAGTCTTGGAAATCTCCAAATTCTCCATATCTTCACTCACTTCCTCTGAATCTTGCACACACATTTCTCTCTTATATATTACAACCAAATTGGAATATATTTTTTTCACTACAAAAAGTTGCTGAGAGCTTTGTGAAGATTCTTGGAATATGAACAGCAAATTGATTAATCAAGATTATATATTACTGTGTAATGCAAATACTAATACATATACATACATAATATAGAAGAGAGACAATGGAAACTTTGAGTCGTAGATTTTTTTTATTTTATTTTTTTTCCAGAAAAAAGTGGAGCAATAGCTGTATTAATGTGAAAGCAATGAAACGGAAGGGATTTTCTATTTTTCTATTTAATAAGGGTGATGTTAGAATCAGCTTTGATGCGCTCCATTAATTTTAATAAGTGATATAAAAATAATTACTGTACAATGTTTTTGTCACCTATGAAATTTATACTTTAAACTTGATACGTCATAATTTTTGACTCGCTTTATTTCTACTTAATTGATCACTGGACTATTCGTGAAGATTTTTCTTTCTTCTTTTAATTTTTGTTGGTTAGTACCAACTTTATAGGAAACTTTTTGGGGTACTAGTGGCTTCTTTTTCCTGTTAATTTGTTGTCATTGTCAAACTTAGGAAAGTAGCAAAAAGACTAAGAAATATTATTTTGTATTTTATATGTACATATGATTGTATATTACAATTATGATATTGATTTAAATTTTCTTTCATTAAAATATATTTACATCAAATGAATAAATTGATAATATATGTTATTGTATGATATATTTAGTAAAACATCAGTACTTTCTACGTAATCAATAAATAAAGTTTTAAATAGGTTCAATCGAATCAGTTACCAACACTCTAATTCTGTCTTCCGTTATTTACTTATGGTAAATTATATTGATTGATTTAATATAAACGCCTGATTATAGTAGTCTGTGAATGTACATATTGTTATATTTGATACCATTTTCTTTACCATGTGAATGCTTATAACTTGTTTGTTATTACAATCAATATACTTGGGGTACAAAAAAGGTAATTCTTTGATTGATAAAAGAGGAAGGACAAAGAGAATGAGAAGGAAAGGACTATATATTATATATCCATCTATAGTAAAACCAAACATATGGTTTACAAAATACTCATATATTTCAATTTAAATTAATTTCATGAACCAAACTTCTAGTACTACTTAAAGAATATATATATATTCATGACTAAATAATATCTTTACTATCCCTTTAATAATGTTATATATAAGATGTGAAGGACTCCAAAATACTTGAGTATCCTAGATAGAATCACAAATAAAAACTGATTTCAAAAAAATTATTGTTACAGTATGATGAATGGAGTTTTTCATTTTTTTTTATTGTATAATAAGGTTAGAGGACATAGCAGCGCTCTCGCCCGATGTCATTTTCAAACCTAGCAACGCACGATCGAGCCATATTTAAATTAAAATATTGGACCAAACTCTTCTTTTTTTGATTTGCTCTTAGATACACAATCGAAAATCTCACTTATACTTTTAGACAAGTACATAAAAATCTTCGTGAGATTGTAGAGAAAGTCTCGATTGATTTTTATTTAAAATCTTTATCACGCGCTACATATAGAGATCTTTATATAATGTTATTATAGAAAATAACTGTAACAGATATCTGATCGTGCTAGTTTTTTTTTTTTTTTTTTTTTCTAAATAATGCAAATCAAGAAATGAAAGAGTAGAAAATAAGAAATAAATGTGAGGAAAAAGAGTAAAAGGAATGACATACCTAACTTAATGAAACGTCTCTACTATATGAAACACGTGGTATAATATTATACAAAAGTTTTAGGTTTTCAATAAAGTAATTGTCAACTTATGACCCATTATTATTTTTTTATTTCATAAAATAATTAATACCATATAATAAACGTGTTTAAAAATAGTTCCTTTGTTTTCTTTCTAGTATATATAATTATAATTATTCTACTATCCCCATAATATTGTCTTTTTCATTTTCTTGAGTTAATTTTCATCATTTGAGTTAGTTCTTGATTTTTCATTTTCTTACATAGTATTAATTAGATCTTGACATATAATCCATGTTGTGTTATTACTGAATTTCTTTTATTATGTTTTTTCTACGTACATTTCATATATTTAGCTCGATTTAAATGTATCCAATGACGCTTGAAAAATTCACATAAATAATATGTGATAGTTATATATAGTAGTTGCCGTATATGATATTTTTTAATTGAATTAGATAGAATAATCATTTTCTCGTACTTTCTTTTGTTAACTACAATAACAATTTATAACCTAATTAAGAGTAATATGAACGTAGAATATTGAAGTTAGAATGTATACACATTATATTTATATTACTTAAATTTATATATACTTATTACCAAAATGAAAAAGCTGTTGGAGAAGAGTAGTGTTGCCCTAATTAAAAGTAATAATGATTAATTAAGAGTCAAAGTTTGTAATTAGTCAGTGTGAAAGCAATTGGATATGATGTAACATAAGATTTTTGCTCCATATTTTTATATGAAAAATTATATTATTGGGCCACGAATTTGGAAAGTGATATAATTATAGCATTTTTATAATAACTTGGTACAAAAAGGAAGAGATTATGATACTTAATTCTTTTTTGCTTTTCTTTTGATGATGTAAGAAAGTGACATTAGATATTTTTGTATAATAAAAAGTATAGTGAGGGCTTTTAGTATTCCAATCTTTCAAACCACTCAAGGTGCCTAGCAGGGTATTAAGCATTCCTTCATTTTGAATTATAAATTACGTATTCGAGTATGAATTTAAATTATTTTTGTTAAGAAGTAGTTTACTTTTATCGGATCCCAATATAAATACAGAACGTTGAATAGAAAATAAAAATATAAAAACCAGAAATTTTGAAAAAATAATAACTTCTCCAACCTTTTTAAACTATTGTTTCTGGTTAAATAATATCACATAAATGAATAAAAATAATTATTTTTGTTTTTTTCAATTTAGAAATATTGGGGAGGGGGAGTTGATTAATATTATCATGTCTAGTCCTCCTCCCATACCATAAGCCTATGAGAATCATAGCCACACCAATCAAGAATTTGGCATATGGTCATAAAAAACCACCAGCAACAAAAAAGTTGACAACTTGGATTGATTGATCCTTACATCACCACCTAAAAAAAAATTAAAAAAAAAATCATTTTTTTCCACAACTTATATTATACTTTTTCATCACTTTTTTTAAAAAAATTATTTTTAAGGTTTGCTAATTTAAAACAATTAATTCTTATTTCTAAAATAATTCATTTATTTTTGAAGGGAAAGTGTCAAAGCCAAATTAAGAAATTTCCATTGCTATTGGAATTTATTCAATCAATTAAATTCTACTACAAGAATCTAACTCTTTTTGTTGCATTAAATTATAGTGAATGGTGGAAAATGTAGCTCATGGAACTTGACGTGGCCAAATTTTTGTCCAATTATTTTTGGTATCTAAAATAAAATATCAAACCAAAAAATAGAATTACTACAATAAATAGTTTAGAAGCTAATAGAAAAGATTAGTAAAACAAGTCTTAGCATGAGCTACTATTGTATATCTCCATATCAAATTATTTAAAAGATTTTCTTAAGTAATATTTCTTATGAGGTGCGTAAAAACACGATATATAATTTGCGGCGTAAGGTGCCCCTCAATAATTAATAGATTATCAATATAATATAAAGAGTATTATAGTACATGGTATTATTATTATGTACAAAATCTTCCTAATCCCAAAAGAATGGCAACATATCTGTACACTGTTTCAGCTCCAGCTATTTCTTTTTATTTTTTATTTTTATTTTAATTTTATCTTCCAACAACACCTTTTATTTTTCTCAGTTTAGAAAAAAAAAATTAATAATCAAAAATCCGAGCTAGCTAGGACCATTGGTATACGGTCTGAAACTCGATGAATAATGGATCGACCCTTCACTTTCTTCACTTAAATATCATAATTTTTGTCCAACGTTATTGACATATGGTTTATGAAATTAGACATTTAAATACTTTTTTTTTGTTATATTTTTATTTTATTAACATTTTCTTAAATGAAACAAACCTTAATCTTGGAGTTATGGCAGAAGTAGAAATAGAAGTGGTTTTTGTCATAATTTTCTTATATCTCCACTCAAATAAACATACATAATGAAAATCCATAGAATTTGAAGCAATTTGAACAAGTTAAGTATTAATTTAATGTTAGAGAAAAGCTACAAAATTGCTTTTGTAAAATACATAGACATGGATTTTTTCAAATTTTTTTTTTTTTTTTTTTTTTTGAAATCCTCCTAATTAAAATTCCAAAGAATTGTCATGTTTTTTTATGAAAACTAAAAATGAAGAATCTGCTGGCTACTAGTACAAGAAAGGGCTATTTTTGTAAACTAGTGGTGTCTAGGTCTATGTCCTCTTGGGCCATAATAGTCTTCATGAATACTTGGTAACCAATGGTGTGATTTCTTGGCTACTTTTGAAAGTCTTCTTTTTGTGGTCAATGATGAACAATGGCCATCTTTGCAAAGAGTACTCTTTTCCTGCATATTCAAAAAGAAAATATTGTATTAATCTTTTAAATGAGACAGTCACACGTAAATTTACTAGGTTCTAGATAAATTATTTATTCTAAAATAGTTTTTCCAATCAAGCTATATTGGGTTGTATATATAACCACATTGTTGACTCTGCCCATGCTCATACAAATCAAGCACAACACATGAACAGACGTGTTTAAGCTTTTTAGATGAAATAGTCACGTAATTCAGATAAATATTAGCATTCTTTAAGAAAATGTTGTAACCTGTAATTTATGAATGGTAGATGAGAAGTGTACTTTCTTCAAGTGTCTACCTTGTGCTTCATGGACTAAATAAAGTAGAAATAAAAATAAAATAACTTGCCTCATATTCTTTTTAGTTAGTGAGAAATGAATAGTGAAAGTTGATAGAATTGGAACTCTATTTATAAAGAATATATAGAAGATGCAATGAGTTTTTGTTTGGTTTCTAACTACAAAGTCTTCAAGATATATATTACAGTTTGAGACTTTGAGTGGTGAGTCATAACAAAATGGAGGGTTTGGTTTAATATATATATACATGAAATTAAAGAATGACAAAAGTCTAGGGGACCATGAAAAAGTTTTTGAATATGCTACTACTATTTTATCGCGCGATAGACTGATAACTATTTCTTTATTTTTTAATCAGAGATTTTGAATTTGAATCTTGAATATAGAGTCACCTTGATAAAAAAACGCTTTAAACTCGAATGTGAGACTTACTGATATCAGACACCGAGAGGAAAACAAGACTATTGTCATTAAAAATAGTAATAATAATATTTATTTTTTTGAAAAGGAATTTCATGAAACAAACTTCCAAAAGAACAATAACCCAACATGACAACTCATTGAAATTGGAAGGAAGTGTACAAAATATTTTCTTTGTTTGTTGTATTTCCATCACTAACCCAACATTTGCTAGTTGCTAAGATTATGGTATGTTTCCCTTATTGGTTTGTCTACTCTTAATAAATTTTTTAATTAGCTCAAGTGGATAAATGTATTTTTTTTTACTAATAATAAGCAAAAATGTTAGATAAGTATTTTCTCTATCTTAAAAAACAATTAATGATGGACAACTATGTCACATAATAATAAAAATTTGTGTTAATTCTATTTGATGACAAATTAAAGGTAAATTATCATAAGAAAGAGGTAATAAAAAACAGAAGCATAGATCTCCTTAGAAAGAGCTATACCTTTTCAAATTACTTCATCATTCTTAATCAAAGGTCACGGGTTTCAGTCCCCCTGTGTACGAAGTCTCCTTTGTTAGAGAACGTTTATCCTCAATGTGCAATATTTCAACGTGAATCTGAATTTAGTCAGACTCCAATACAGATATCGGATACCTTTTGTTAGAAAGCGTTTTACTCTCAATGTGCGATATCCCAACGCGAATCTGAATTTAGTCGAACTCTAATGTAAATACCGGGCACCTTTAATAGAAAGCGTTTTACTCTCAATGTGCGATATCCCAACACAAATCTGAATTTAGCCGGACCCCAATGGAGATACAGAATACAAGTGAGGAAAAAAAAAACTTTGCCTTTTGTCACTTTTCATGCATGTAATGATAGCATTATTTGTGTCAATCTATCAATTGGCTGCCAGTCTTTGATGGATCAACTTAACCACATGTAAATTTGACATATATAGGCTTACATCAAATTTTTTGCAGGTTGATTATTTCTCTATTACCATGATTAATCAAATCATATCATATCAATGGATACATATAAAAATCTTATTTTTGTGTCTAATCTACAATGAGAGAAACATATCAATTGGACAACACATCTATTTCGTATATTATTTTAATTTTGACAAGGTATATGATATGAATATACCATGGAAACAATATCTTACAGAAATGCAAGTAAGACTGCGTATTCAGCCGAACCTGGTAGATTTGCTCAAATACATATACATAATTTTGAACCCGACTGTTAAGGCATGAAATTCAAAACTCATAAAGTTGAAATCTTGATTCCATCTCTGCTTGTGACAATATTATTTTTACTTGTAATTGTAGTTAGGACAAGAACTACAATTATGAGTAAAAAAACATTGAATATCTTGGTAAATAAACCTGTTCATAAATTACTAATTTGAATAGAAAAAGTATTCTCAGTATCATCTAATTAGGCTTTAAAAAAAGTGCAAGATTAGGTATACACATGATGGAAGAAAATTAATCATCAGAAGTATACAATGTTTCTATATACACACAGCAGAATTATGTAAGCAGTTTACTTGTCAAGCTATTTAAGAGAGCAGCAAAAAGTAACCAATGTAAACAAAGTGCACTTAATAACTGCTTAAGTATTAAATTACAAAAAATAGTAACACTTTTATCAAATTACATTTTGTAGCATATGTATTTGTATTTTTATAGCAATAGTTTGCAAAAATACAAAATACATATTGATCATAAGGACAGTAAAAATCATATGTATTTGTATTTTTGTAGCAACAGGTTGCATAAATACTAAATACGAACTTGCTATGAAACTCGGGAATTTTGCCCAATGGTTTATTAGCCTTACCTTGGACAATAGCCCAAGTGATTCAATATATAAGTTTTAAGATTTTAATATTTATGGTTTTTAGTATTGAACATATAAATTACTACAATTTTTAGAAATTTTATACACGAATTGATTTGTGCTCAAAGTAGTAAGTTGAGATGAAGTTGAATTTAATACTCTACATCCGCCATTGAACATGTATCTCTCACGAGTCTGAAGTTGAGCTTTGGATCGGCAGTTGGAAGACACGCAAGATTACTTTACGCAGATCAACAGTGAAAAAGACTAAAATATTCCGACCAAGAGTTGTGTGCTTCTTCACACTTTCTTCGGAAGTTGAAAGATGTAAAAAGCAGTGAGAAAAGACTAAAATACCCCTATGCGACTAAGAGTTGTGTGCTTCCTCACACATTTACACAGATCAACAGTGAGGAACCAAGTGTTGTCTGCTTCTTCACAACACGTAAGACACTTTACACAGATCAATAGTAAGAAAAGACTAAAATATCACTGTGAGGGAGCACAAATGACGACCAAGAACTGTCTGCTTCTTCACACTTCCATATAGTAGGTAAAGTACTCCTCTTGTTTCACCTTTTTATTATGTTTACTTATTTACAAGTTGCACCGCCATGAGCATTGTATATTAAGTGTATATATATATTTTAAAAAAGGATGTAGAAATGAGAGCCTTATCATGTGGAGAAGCCAATTTAAATACTCCTAATGTTTTTTTGAACTCAACAATACACAGAGATCTGCCCTCGTCTGCCTCAATTGCTGATTCATCCTCTTTGTTCCTCTCTCAATCTTTGACCACCTAAACATATATATCCATTATTTATATGAGAAAATATATATATATATATATTTCAAGAAAATAAGTGGACGTTTACGTGTGTTTGATAAATAAACAGGAATATTATTCTACATAGGAGTATATTTTATATAATTCAGACAAACACGGGTGGGGTGGAGGGTAATTAAATTAAAAGTGTTGGGGTGAAAGCTATGATCGGTGGAGGGGGTAACTATATATACGTCGTTAATATAAAGAAAATGATTATCATGTCATGATGATCACTTAAAAATATATATAAAGCTTGTAATCTTAAAAATTAAGTCATGTCAAAATTTCTTGCACTAACCATATATATACAACACTTTAATCTCATTACTAATACCAATCCAAACAAGATGGAGGGCTATAATATAAAGACTACCTTATTTTGGACAAGTCAAACATTTGAGGAATATTTGAAGATTCCAAGACAATTAAGCAAATGGAACAATTTGGATGTTTCAAGGGATGGATCGATTGACTTGTCAGAAATTCAGGAAAACCACCAAGATTTCAGTATAAGTTATGTTAATTTTGGAACAAATAATTTCTTCACAATTCTGTGAGACATTTTACCAACACGTTTTTGCTTCAAAATTAGTCTAATATAGTACAAAATTTACTACATTATAGGAGGGGATTCTTGTTTTACTACTTTGCTGTAAAGTTTTCAATCTCCAAGATGACATCGATCTTGATTAAACCATAAAAGGTACAAGAAACAAGACCTGTTTCTCAAAATTTGCAAATAAGAGTGCACATAATTAATTAATAATGTCATTAATTTGTCTAACTAGTGCTGTATGACTTGTTCATTAACTTATTCATTAGTGGAGTTGTTGGTGTTATTGTTGTGTTGCCATGTTAATTTACCATAATCCCAGTTTCCCCCTACATGTCTTGTCTTTGTTTTGTTACTTCTTTAAGTGATCAAAGTCAAGAAGCAAGTTATGATTGGTGATTATAGGCAGATGATTATATTGGGTTTTCAGTTAATTGTAAAAGGTTTATAATCCTTTTTGCATGTTAGATTACTCACAAATTATATTAGATCATCATAATTTCAAAACTATGGAAAAAAAGGTTAGTGAAAGATATGGATACATAATTTCATGCTATAATATTCAACCTAACTCCGCGGTTAGGTTGAATACAAATCTCGCAGCAAGATGTTATGGTTCAGACACACATCAGTACTACTATGCGCGCGTTGATGTAATGTCTTGGATTTTTTCACCTCGATAGCTAGTTTTTTGGATTTTTACCAAAGATAGATAAATCAAAGGACAAAGTAAATTGCTTTAAAATAACAAATAATTTACTTGTAAGGCAGCTCATAATTCAAGAAGAGAAAATTTTGTATTCATATATGAGGGAAAAGGGCTATTGAGACATGGGAACAGCACTCACGTTCTCCACTTTGTTTCTCTAAATGTTAGTTAATTAAAATAAACATATATAAATTATATTTTACATGATCAATACAATTTAACTTTGTTATAACATGTTATATGACTTATCTTTCATGTTGTTAATTTCACTTATCATCGACCTTGGTGCATTCTTCTATACACTCATTAAATCCGACGCAGACTAGATATAATTATATAAAAAAATATATGAAATTGGTATATGATTTAGAAAAGTACCACCCTGGAAACCAGGGGCAGATCCTAGATTTTCAGTGAGGGGGTTCAGTAGTACATATACGGACTAGCCGAAAGGAGTTAAACCTCTACTATTTATGCATAAAAAAAAATTTTACCATGTAAAAATAGTATAATTTTCCGACGAAGGGGGTTCATCCGAACCCCCTGGACCCTATATAGATCCGCCACTGCAGGAAACCAAGATAATTTGGTGCTTTGGCTTCCATGTGGAACCTTAAAATATTGAGTGTCAATATGTATGTTCGAACCTCCCCGGCGTAAAGATTCTGCACTACCAGTGTATAAAAATTAAACATTATACTATAAAGTACGGTAATATTTGAGCTCAGAGACAAAATAATGTTGTGTATGTACCCAAGGAATAGTATATTTCCATTTCCTCTCTCTTGCGATTCTCTTTACATACACTATATCTTAATTACCATACTATATATAGTTCCCCTCTTTCTCCATTCAAAGCTATATATCCATGTTCATTGCTCAAGTGTTTTGAATCTTGAACAAAGACGGGTTCAGAATTTAAAGTTTTTGAATTCCTCCAATAATTGTTTGTGTGATTATGGTAAGTTTTGGTTCCATTTCTTCATCTTCTATATATGTGATTAGTATTAACATGTACTAATTAATAATGGATTATATTTTTGTATAGGGAATTCATAAGCCGTTATGGTTGAAAGCTCTTTATGTGGAGAAATTCTTTGTGCCATGTTCCATTCATGAAAGTGCAAAGAAGAATGAGAAGAATGTTTGTTGTTTGGATTGTAACATTAGTATTTGTCCTCATTGTGTCACTTCCCATCGTGTCCATAGATTGCTTCAAATTAGACGTTATGTATATCATGAGGTTGTTAGACTTGAAGATTTAGAGAACCTTATCGATTGCTCCAATATTCAGGTAAATTTATTCATCGAGAAGTTAAATACTATCAGAAAATTGCTAATTCCCGATGGAAATTTAACTTGTTGGTGACATTTTCGACGAATTTTCCCTCCAAATTTAGCTAATTGTAATAATGTGGTTTGTTTATATTTTGCTAGGCATATACGATTAACAATGCTAAGGTGGTTTTTATCAAGAAGAGACCTCAAAATAGGCAATTCAAAGGAGGAAACTATTGCACTTCTTGTGATAGGAGTCTTCAAGAACCATTTGTCCATTGCTCTCTTGGCTGCAAGGTAATTTTCTTTAATTTTAAGAATCTTTTGTATTTGGGGTCCTAACCATAATTAACTACATATATCACAATTGTTTCCTATCAAATATGATCAAAACTTTCTTGAATTATATGGCATACAATTACAGTTAATTGGACATCATCCAAACATGAAGTAAGATTAATGAGTGTGTTTGCTATAATTCAGGTAGATTTTGTGCTAAAGCACCACAAGGACCTTTCCCCATTCCTGAGGAGATGCACAACTCTACAACTTAGTTCTGACTTCTTTATCCCTCAAGATATGGGCGACGATGACATGGCCATCGAGACAGCCCATTCAACAGTCGTGGACAGTGATGAGCCATGGAGCTCGTCTTCATCCACGGGCTCAGGATCGGAGAACATGAGCTTTCCATGCACGGAGTTTGTAAGGAAGAAGAGAAGTGGAATGCATGTTTGTGGAAGATCAGCTAATAATTGTAACAACGTTGCAGAGGAGGAAGACATGGCTACTAGTATGAGTAGAAGAAAAGGCATTCCTCAAAGATCTCCATTGTGTTAGAATTTTAGTACAATTAACCTGAATTTGTTTTAACAATTCGACGTTTTAGAACAAATAAAAACGAACTTATTAGTATTTTTCTTTTTCAAGTCTGAATTTTGGTGTTTGTTAATTACTTGGTTGGGGAGTTTTGTCTTAACTGCAACACATGATATTCCCTCTTCCTATTTCATTCTTTTACTTGTTTGCTGATTTCGAAATTCCAACATCATAGTATAATAATAGTTGGAATTGTCAATTCGGAATCTTGAATTGTTTTATTCAACGATTTCTCTGCGTACAAATTTCTCAAGTCACGCCAACTGTTGTGTACGAAATAGTAAAATGTTCTCTCAGTTATATGATTCCTTTCACCGGAGATCGATATGATCAGTAAATGAACAAAGTTCATCTATGTAATAAGCAGAGGCAATAATGTTCAGGATTTGGACTTTGGGATGCAATTGAATTCATTGACATTTCAGTCTGCTCATGGACCTAATCATCCAAACTCTGCTTATGTTTTTTTACATTCGAAGATTCAAGAATTTGACATTCTCCAGCACTCGGAGTTAGTTTGGATAGTCACAACAACAAGTACATCTCAGTCTTCAAAAATAGGTATCAAAATATCGCGTATATATGGACTCATAGGAATCCATGGTACAAGGGACATATATATTTCAGTAAGATACGAAGCAGTATGAGAACTATCAACGTTATTGATGCACGTAAACTACTACTCATAACAATGGTGAGGCATCTAGTTGGGAATCAATATATAGTGATAACTTCCTGAATCCTGATCGTGTTAGGAGCTACGAGTAATGAAGTTTCTGAGTTGGGAATAATTCCATTTGCAAATGTATAGTCTATCCAAGGATATCTGCACTGCATGGTGGCAATCCTCGTCGCCAGTCCATAATAACCAGAGTTGCTATACTATGCGCGAGGGCAGCTGCAACGACGAGTACGTGGAAGATTTGATGGCTTTGTCCAACAAGGTCAAATGCACCAGGTTTCCATCTCTCTGGAAACCTCGTAACGTAGAACACTGCTCCAGCTGCATATAAAAGGCCCATGGCGATCTCGTAGACTAGAGCCACAAGTACTTGTGGGTGATGAAAGTAAAGGGAAACAGCGTGTGCTGCTGGAATCACACCTGAGAAACCCATAGCAAGGAACAGAGCAGCCCTGAATGATCTGAATTTACCAGACGTAAGAGCCGGGGTGAAAAGTGTGATAATGACAAGGATACCAACTATAGTAATGGAGGATAGGTAAAAGAGACACCAGTATGGCTGACAGCAGAAAGTGTAATATAGGGGAGCGAAGAAAGAACAGATGATCATGATAGAAATCCCAGAGTAATCGAGACGCCAGAAGAAGAGGGTAAATTTATGGGAATGGCAAGCAAATAGGTGAGAGACAGAGCTGAAGACCAAACAGATCATAGCCCCTCCTAGGAAAACAAACCAAGGCCATATGGCAACTTCATAACCATCTCCATATGCACCTAGAAATGAGGGGTTTGAGATCTGACTAGTATAAGAAACCTGAAATTCAGAAATCAAATTTTACGATGAGATGATGCTTAGTATCTTGTTTGCAGCTCAACATTTGCATAAACACAAAAAATTATTCCCAAAATATGATGAGAGGTTACGTTGTATCACTTATTTCCACTCAATAATGTTATATTAGAACCCTCCTTAGAGAGCACCTAGATAGTAAAAGGCCATCCCTTTGCAACGTTGGAAGCTAAGAAAAGTCACGAAGCTGGGCTGGAGGTAGTGCAAGTCGGGGACATCAAAGTTTCTGCTTTTACAACAAAATCTTAGAAGATATGTAGATTAGTAGGTTTGGAACAAACTCCATTCTCTCAATCGCAAACTGCCTTTAGTATCTCAGAGAAAGAGCCCCCTTTGTGACTTCACCATTATTCATTGAACAAATAGAACTCTGTTAACCATTCTAGCATTTCGGACATATAGAGCAACCAAGAAAGTTATAGCACATTCAAGTTAATGAAACTTTTTGACAATGATCGATATCATCTATCATTTTGGAAAGCAACATTTGGACAATGATCATATTTTTAGAAATGAATGAATAGTATCTGACTGCCCAGGACTCACTTGACTGAATTTAAGACTACTTTGTCTTAACTCCCTATCAACATCAAGAATCCATAGAGCTTAATATGACACTACATTTGAACTGATTCAACTTTGGTGTTCCATCTTAAAGTGTGACAATACCAACAACCAGCCTGGTTGAAAGCACAAATTTATTATGGAGAACCAACTCTTTTATCTTTTCTTTTCTTTTGAATCATTCTCCTTGAAGTGCTTTGATACTGTGTGTTGAATTGACATGTTTGGTCACTCCTCAAATTTTTTACCCATCAATCAGGTAAAAAACATTTGGCTTTGGAAATGGTCTCCACATTGTCAGTGTCAGCATTTCCAAGAACCTGAGTTTGCTAACTCTTGAGTCAATTTTAATAACTATATCCATATGGACCCCCAAGAAGTCCTCCATTGTGACAATGACATTATTGGTGTGATCAAGCAAATGTCATTAATGATCGTTTGATATGCGGGATGGGATAAGCCTTGATATCCAATGGGCCGAGATACCCCATGAGTTTATATACTCCCACCTTCTATATAGTATAGTAATCTCACCATTTTAGCACAAATGGTGGGATATAATAATCTCGGAATTAACAAACACCTCAGATCAAGTATGAGATAAAGTTGGTCTCAAATTTTATCTCACGAACCAAATGGCCCTTAGACAGTAATCTTCTGATAGAATTGACGATCGTTTCAGATAGACCCTCGACTCAAGATATTGTCAACATCACCAAGAGAATAACCACTAACCAGGCTCAAATCTTTATAAGAATAAAAAAAGATAGATCAGGGGACCCAATCAAACAGTTAGATTCATTGCACAGCTCAGCTATATTTCTAAAGAATTCCCATCCACACTAAAAAGCCCATACTTTTTAGCAAAGTGTTGTCATCTCATGTCTTTTACTGTCTCTATCTAAACAAAAACAAAAATGTACTGAATACTTAACAGAAAACGTAACGGCAAACTCACCGGAAAAGAATCAGCTGATCCATTTTTCTTCATCATCGGCCACCGTCCCTCATCCGCTGGTCTATTACGAATAAAATATCTCTTTTACCAATGTAGCAAATGACAAAAAAGGACATAAAATATCATCAAAATTAGAAAATGAACCTGGAGAAACCAGCTAGCAGAGTCTCCATAGCCGTCTTCTCCGTCAAGCTAGTTACCGTCAACGTCACAAATATTACAAAACCTATCAAATGCCTACAAAAAATTTACAAAAATAAGATTAATGACACTGAAATATGTAAAATCAGAACTAAAAAAACTTTAAATTGACGTAATTCAAAAAATTGAGAGTCAACAAAGAGAGGTTTCTGGAAACTTGAAATTTGCAAAATAAGAGCTAAAAATGCTTGAAAATCAAATCAAAGAAATTCAAATTAGTGAAATTGAAAGTCAAGTTGTGCAAATTGAAGATTCTCCAAATTCGAAATATTTGTAAATAAGAGCTCAAAGAAACTCGAAAATTGACGAAATTCTAATGCAAATGAGAGAAATTGAGAGTCTTGTTGGCAAAGAGAGAGACTTTTCAAATTTGAAATTTGTAAAATAACAGCTAAAAGAAACTCGAAAATATGAAATTCAAATTCAAATTAGTGAAATTGATAGTCAAGTTGTTCAAATTGACGATTCTCCAAACTCTAAATTTGTAAAATTACAGCTAAAAAAAGCTCGAAATTCAAATGCAAATGAATCAAATTGAGAGTCAAGTTGTGCAAATAGAAGATTCTCCAAACAAGAGCTACAAAAAAATGGAAAATCAAATGGAAAATGAAGTATAAACTAAAATTAGAAACTTACGTCCAAATATTAAGAGTCTCATTGTGCCAAGAGAAGAGGCTAAGAGCGACATCCTTAAGAGGCCATTCACAACGATAATAATCTCTAATGAACTCATTATCTTGAAGATACACAGGTAATTCCTCGTATTTCATCAATCTGCACCTCTTCTTCTTCTTCTCCTTCATTATTACTGATTCAGTAATCTCCGATTTTTCGCTCTTCTTAGTTCCTCTCTTCTTCATGCTATTCATCAAGGAATCTCAGATTCCGGCGACTATTCGCCGGAAAATTGTACGTCGATTGAAAAAGAAGTTGATGGTTTGTTTGTGTCTCAACGACTTTAGTAAGAGAGTTGGAAAAACAGTTCAACTGTATTTATCTTTTTTAGACCTTACCACAAATAATAATACTCTTTTACCTGTCACGTTTCCTTTTATGAAAATTGACCAAGTGAATTCATTTAATATTTTAAATTTGTATATTAGAAAACTATACGAAAAATAGGATAAGTTACAATTATTATCATATTAATATAAATAAAAAAGATATATATCTTAAAATTAAAATGTTAGTCAAAATCTACATAATTTAACTCTCGGATACATTGGATATATATGTGTAAAATTATGATGATTGAATATATGGTAAAATATCTTGGTGTGCATCCTATTTACCTGAAACAGATTTTCAAAAAAAAAAAAAATTATTGCTAAATGATCAAAGTGAAAAGTAAAAATATTCTGATTAGGTGTCCAAGGTTTTTAATATTCACTAGTCCTTTATAACTGAGAAAACGTAAATAACGTCTCATAAATGCTAGAGAATTTACATTATTGGATATTAAAGTTTAAACGCATTCAAATGAAATTTCATTGATGACATATCTAATGTATGTAATTGAAGCCAATTTGCTTAAATTGATATAGTTGTAAGTAACAAGAAAATAGTTGATGTCAACAAACTTGTACACAATTTCGGACCATCAAACCCTACAACCGGTGAGAAGCTTCTATGGAGTAAAGGGGAGCGTGCTCTCTGCCTTTCAAAGGTGCCTAGGGGATGGGCCAGACACAACAGAGTGACGATCGGGGAGCGGGTTCCCCACTGGAAGGGGGACAGGAGATGACGCACATCACGACCTACATGCAAAACCGAGAAGACCTGGGAAAGCAATCCGATTGGGTGTCAGAGGATCCATGAGCGACCGTCGGAAAAGTTTTGGAAAGACAGAGGAGTATAGTGATCAAAGAATTATTGTCTTTAGAGGGTCACAAGGGCATCATTAAATATAAAAAGTTAACTAAAAAATTATTGGTCACTCTTGACTGGAATAAAAAACAATACGCAAATCTCAATCTCACTACACGTGCTACTATTCTATCCCTATTTCATGTTAATTTGAAAACACTGGACATCTGTGACAAACATATTTATGGGGATAACTTGTTATTTGTAGAGTCGAGGAAAGAATGCTTATTAAGGAATCGATAAACTGAGGACGGGGCTGCTTCACCCTAAATCAGAGGTCGAGGGTTCGACCCTGGGTATGGAGAAAACTCTGTTGGGAGCGCTACTCGGACCCTACTCGGCGTAAATCCAGATTAGTCAGGCTCCAATACGGGTACCGGACACCGGATGAGAAACAAACAAACAAAAAAGGTTATTAATAGCACTACTTGCCACTAATGTGGAGTTATCAATTCCATCTAACATCCAAATTTTAGCTCCATATTGTTAGTGGAAAAAACATTTGCGATCAATATCCTAAAGTGACACATAATACTAATCCATTTTTAGAGTAAATTACAAAGAAACAAAAAAGTCCCATGACAGTACTGAAAGTACAGAGAAAGCAAAAGACGTACACTTTCGTTCTTTCTGTGTCTGATCACCCATTTTGTCTCTTTGTAAAGCCCTAGTTTCTTCTTACAAATTGTAAATCCATAAGGTGACCCTTTTCAAGTGATATACTACTATTTATTTACAAATTTCACCTAAATTTCTCTAATCTTGTGTATAGGTATCTATGTAGACAAAGGTGGAAGGAAGAGTGTTCAAGGTTTGAAAATCTCTCCTACTTTTGAAGGTATGATTCATATTTTGTCTATTATTTCTTTAGTTGAGCTGAAATAGTGGTTGTTAAGAGAAGTAAAATTGAACTTTCTTTTGTACTATTTATGTTTACATGCATGAGCTAGTGTAGTCAACTTCTTTAAAGGATTGGCTTGAAAGTGTGTTGTTATTAATAATCTGGTGTAGTTACTGATGTTATTAGAGTATATTTTTGGGATAAAGCATATACTACAAGATAGAGAAGAGGAGTCCTGTGCAATATGCATATACAAGAGACTGAAAGAAGTAAGAAAGGTGGCATTATATATGCTATCAAAAGTGGTCAACTTTTTGGAGAAGCTTTTCCCAAAATGTGAACTTTTTGCTTACTTATTCCACTGTTGTGTAGCATGATTAGACCTCCTTATTTTCGAGGAGTGTAAAAAATATGCAAATAACATCTCTTAAATGCGATTTACTGATGAAAGATCGAAACAAAAATAGGATGGTTTTCACTTTAACAAAGCGCGTATGTCACATATCTGACATGCAATTTATAAGTCCCGTGATACAAATTAGACATACAAAAGCTAATAACACGAAATTCCTCTCGTTGTTGGGTAGTTTTTTCTTGCTGTAATTCTAATGGATCTAGTGATACTGATCATGGTAACTTTATTTGCATTGATCTACATTTGTCTCATTGTTTTTCTATATGCAGTCTGGAAGGTAACATAATGAGTGACTAATATTTTGAAATTTCAGAAATTTTTGCCAGATGGAGAATCAGAGGTTGACACAACTAAATCCTGGTCCCTTAAAACCTAGTGTGCCAACCAGACAAAAGAATCATAGGTCAAAAGATGTATGGGATGGTGAGGTGGAAAATGTTTTGCAGTGTCGACTACCGGATAGTAACTTTTGGCTCGAGGTTCAAGCACGTCCTATTCATTCACGTGTACTGCAAATATTAATTAATGCAGGATTGTATGGGGTCTATCGAGTAGGACACATACAATTGTACCACGCGTTTATTACAGCTCTGGTTGAGAGATGGCGTCCAGAGACGCATACTTTTCACTTCAGAGTTGGGGAGGCCACTATTACTCTACAGGATGTTGCTATTCTTTACGGATTGCCGGTAGCGGGACAACCGGTAGTAGGCATTGATAGTTCAAAGACAAAAGAGGAGTGGCAGGAACTTTGTGAGAGGTTGCTTGGTTTTTGACCTCAAGATAAAGAGTTAGATGGATCTAGGCTTGTGATCAGTGCATTGGAGAATCATGTGAAGACATTTGGTCCGATTTCTGATGATACAGATGAGTTTGTTGTGCATCAACTTGCTAGATGCTACATGATGTTGATGATTGGGGGTAGCTTGTTTCCTGACACATCAGGAAACAAGGTTAAGTTGATGTATTTGACGCAACTCGATGACATTTGCCAAACTGGCACGCATAGTTGGGGCAGTGCTGTGTTGGCGTGCTTGTATCGTGCATTGTGTCGCGCTTTCCTGTCATATGTGGTTTTTTACCGCTTCTGCAGGCATGCATTTTATAATATTATCATCGTTATTGATATGAAGGGGAGCCTTGGAGTAACTGGTAAAGTTGCTGCCACGTGACCAGGAGGTCATGGGTTCAAGCCTTGGAAATAGCCTCTGGCAGAAATGAAAGGTAAGGCTACGTACGATACACCCTTGTGGTGGGGCCCCTCCCCGGACGCCGCGCATAGCGGTAGCTTTAGTGCACCGGCCTGCCTTTTTTTTTTTTTTTGTCATTGTTATTGATATGCTGATTTTTATAAAAGTATAATAATTGTATTCATTTTTTTTTATTTTTTATGTATAATTAGGTATGGGCATGGGAGAGACTAAAGATAGTTCATCCCCATCGACGTCAGCCTAGAGATGATGCTATTACCTTTTCGAATGACCTCCCAAATCCCCCATACGCGAGTAGATGGAACGAGCAGCTTAGTTGGACGTTTTGTAGATGCAAACTCTATGTATTGTTGTATAACAAGTGTTACCAAATACTTTTTTTACTAACCATTTGCTATCTTCCAAACAAACATCCAACAGTTTGTTTGGGAGCCCTATACTCCTGATGTGATGGAGAACCTTGCAGATTATTGTCGCTCGGGAGAAAGTTATTGGCATGCTGTTGTGCCACTACTATGTTGGGATGCAGCGGAGATGCACCAACCCGACAGGGTTCTCAGACAATTTGGAATGCGTCAAAACATTCCTAATCCCTGCAATTTTAAGGACAAACATGAAATGTCTGACCGTCGTGGCAGACCAAATACTGATTGGGCTCTACATCATATAGATCACATAGTTGCCTGGAATAATCATGCAGACAGTATTTGT
This sequence comes from Capsicum annuum, assembly GCF_002878395.1. Classification (NCBI taxonomy): domain Eukaryota; kingdom Viridiplantae; phylum Streptophyta; class Magnoliopsida; order Solanales; family Solanaceae; genus Capsicum; species Capsicum annuum. The sequence continues at coordinate 218,147,872 of NC_061119.1, forward strand.
CGAATCCCATTAGCAGAAGGCCCCCTTTCATATGATGACCATTATCTTGAGTGGTATCGTTCGATCTCAAGACAAATTATTGGGAACCCAGAATTCCATATTCCAAAAGGGTATGCATCACTTGCCCCGGCAGCCGAGGTTATGGTACGTACTTTACATCAATATGCGTAATTTTTGTTTAGTTTTCTTGGTGTTGTTTTTCCCTGTATTGGTACTGTTTTTCCCTTTTACTACCACATTTTTGGTCATGTTTAGGTGCTGTTTCCCCCTGTTTGTGCTGCATTTTTGGCCCAGTTTCGCTGCTCCTTTGCCCCTAATTTAATGCTGTTTTTGCAGGCGCGTTAACTGCATATGTTGTATCAGTATGGGATTCAACTGAGACAACAACCAACAACGGAGGTCGCTGGAACGAATATCATGGAGATGTGCAATGATGGCTTAACAGTGGCGCACGAGCCTCAAAGGCTCACTGTCCCACCATCCTATGTTCCAGAGCAGCCTGGTAATTCTGGCAATCCACGTAGACGTGGAAGGGCAGGGGGACAGGGAAAACGACAAAGTACCACAACAACAACTAATGTTGCAGAGAGTACTCCAATGGAGGCTGCGAATCCAGGTGCCTCTTCTATGGAGGATGTGAATCCTGTGGTCCCTCCGATGGTGGATGCGAATCCAAATGCTCAACCGCTGAAGCGGCTTCATGATGATGATGATGGGTGTGTGTCTCCTACACGTCCTAAGCAAGCTGTCCCATTGTGTAGCACACCTGTTCCAGTGACTTTTGAGTCGGCCTTGTGTGTTAAAATTGTTGAATCTATGAATGATGACCTCGAGGGACAAGCTTTCTCTATCCAAGGTATGGCATCTTCCACCTCATTGCCATCAACCCCAACTCCTACACGTCCCGAGCAAGCTGTCCCATTGAATAGCACACCTGTTCCAGCGACTTTTGAGTCGACCTCGTGCGTTAAAACTGTTGAATCTATGAATGATGACCTCGAGGGACAAGCTCTTGGTCAGACGACGACTTTGCCATTCCCGTGCCTTGTTCAGAGATTATGTGATGAGGCCGGTGTGCCAGAGCTACCGGAAGTTGATGAGAGAGTACAGGTGACGGCCATGGCACAGACGAAGACGATGAAGGATCCGGCACATCTGGTCCTTCCTAGGAGACACTGTGCACCATCCACAGTTCCTCCGGTCCAGCCTGAGGGCCCATCCCATGCCTCCTGAGCCTAATGATTCACGGAGAGATGAAGTAGGAGCGAGTATGGAGTTTGATATAAGGGAGCAGAAAGAGGCCCCAAAGTTGAGTACACAGGATGAGGGGACCCCAGCTACATCTACATCAGCCCCGGCTTCCACTTCAGAGCCAGTTGGTGCATCTTCAGTGCCCCCTCACCCATCCACTTCAGCTGCTGCTTCAGGTATGATGTTGGTTTCCCGTGCAATTTTGCAGAGACAGTCAGAGCGCCAACACCAGACGGCTAGAGAATGTTGAGACCGAGGTGGCGACTATATATGGACAGATCCGGCCATGGGTCTGGACCAGACTAGAGATGGTTGAGGCTCGATTAGAGGCTGCACAAAGAGCTGCTCTGTCAGAGTTACGTGCTGAGTTACATGCACATATTGATGCTTTTGAGGGACGTGTGGCAGCCCGATTCGCAGAGATTGAGGCGCCGGATCTAGGAGCTATAAGGGAGGAGGTGGATGCACTTAGAGCAGAGGACACTCTCTCACAGAGAGCCATATGATAGTCAACCCTCCAGTTGTACCCCCAGTTGTTCAGCCGGCACCTCTGAGTGGGCCTAGACCCTTTGACTTATTTGCGGAGGATGATGTATCGGTCCCCGTAGTTGGGACCAAGAGATGCCGAGAGGGGGAGCTGCAGGATCCAGACATGCCATATGAGCAGGCCCTGAAAAGGGCCACCTATGATTCACAGGAGACTGCATTTGTTGATAGGCAGAGGCGTGACGTGATAGCAGCAGGTGCATCTTCTAGTGTTAAATGGAGACTATGTTGATAAAGGGGCTTGGGGTCTGGAGACCTTCCTTCTCTTGCTAGCTTTGAAGGTAACAATTTAACTTTGCTTTCGTAGTTAGTTTTAATTAGACTAGTTTCTTGACACGTGCATTGCAAGTGGATGCCGAGTGTTATATTACATGATTTGTCAAAATAATGCTAAAATTATTAAAGCAAGTACATTATTGCGCACAAAAGAATATTATTCATATTTGAACCTTGATTAGATTTTTGTTTAAATAGAACATACTGTGCATCACATTATAGAATTGATAACAGCAGTTCATATATAAGTTTACGAAAATAGTGTACATACCTACAATAATAAACTCTTGACAAATACAACTCAGAAATGAGATTACCTCATGATTTCTTTCACTGTAAAGAAAGACTGCAAATCTTTTTCGACATTAATTTGAGTACGCAATGGAAAAAGAGTGAGCATAGAAGATAATCTTTTCAAGCAGTTAAGAAATTAGTATAGTGTGAAAGTTCCGGGCAGCACATTAGTTGGGTGATCCTATTTCTTCCCAGGCTCATATCAATCTTTCCACCCTTCGTTGTTTTTCCCAGTCTAATTCCATTTCTTACCTTCTTTGTCTGGATCTTCACTCGGTGAAAATTCCCCCACCACGACTGATCATCCTCCTGCCTTAACTTCACTTCATTGATCGAGGAGTACGCTGATGTCTTTCAATCACCTGTAGATTTGGGACATGTTATTTCGTCTGACGGCCTCCGAGTAGATCCCGAGAAATCGCTGCTATACTTTATTGACCTTCACTGGAATCACTCAAGAATGTCTGCGGATTTCTTGGTTTGATGGGCTACTACTGTCGTTTTGTCGAAGGATATGCTCCACTTGCCTCTCCCCTTACTGATCTTTTGAAAAAGGACTCTCTTTTCACTGGTCAGAGGCTGCTTCAACTGCTTTTGTTCAACTCAATCTTTGGCAGATTTTTCCAAAGTGTTTACGGTAGAAACTGATGCCATCAGGTACCGGGCATTGATGCAGTCTATCGCAAGAGGGACATCCTATTGCTTTTCTTAGTAAAAAGTTATATCCTAATATGTAAACCTCCTCCATCTACCGTAGGGAAATGTTGGCCGTAAGGAAACTAATGTTTCTGCTTTGCAGTTAACTGCAAAAGTTCAAAACAATCTCTCTTTTTGTTTCATTTTAAAATAGTTCAGGGGGCCATAGGACCCTCTCAAAGTATAAGTGTGTAGTTGGGATTTGTGGTAAAGGTTGGGGCGGGCGTATTTGATCATTTTCTCTTTCTGAAATAAAGAAACGAATGTTTCTGTTTCTTCTTTAACCGCAGGCGGCGACGGAGAAAAGGAACGGAAACAAAGGAGCATACATCATCTTGGAAGTTGGAACCTCCTAATTATGACAAACTTTTGTCTATAAGACAGAACATGTGGTCAATCGAGCAGGTTTAATGACTTGAAATCTCTTGAATTTTAGTCTTACTGGAGAAACTAATTTATGTACAATGAGCAACAAAAACTTTTCTTGAAGAGGAGGCTATTTTTTTAAAAAAAAATAAAATAAAATTTATCAAGCGACGCTAAAAAAATCAAGACCACCTTTTTATGAAGTTCATTTGTGAATCGAGTATGGTTCATATCTGTCAAGAGAAGAAACTCCATATCGTTGAACGCAAGTTCTCAGAATAGTGAATCTATTGGTAATATACTACAAGGAAGGGTAATCTAAATTTAAAATTTGCTAAGGATACTACTTATTGGCTGTTTTACAAAATCATCACATCTGCACGAGTGGCATTATTATTATTAAATTAACGAATTTTAATCACTCAACTAATGTAATATATCCAAATTAATGTTTCCATATATTAAGACAAATGGTTGCATGCAGAAGAACTTTGAAAGATAACTAATTAGTTATAGTAACTAATTAAACATCAATTTAGAAGAGCTTTTCAAGCAACAGTGTGCATTAACTTAATATATTATTAACAACTCTTTCATATGATTCATTCACTTAAAAATTGAATAAATGAGTGAATAATTGAACAAGATTTGATTCTGATTTGACAAATGGATTATTTCTAGTGGATTTAGGTAAATATCTAGGATTGAAAGCCAAATGGCCAATATGATATATAGATTAGTTGAGTTTCTTTGTAAACTTGTCTACATTTGATATTTGGATTTTCTTTACCTTTTAATATAAAAAGGTGATCTTTCAACACAAAGAGCCATTTATTAGATTTTATATAGAAGTACAATTAAAAGTATATATCTTGAAATAGATACATAATTATATGTATAGTGAATTGAATTGACATCACCGTTTGATAAAGATTGATGTATACACAATTTATGGAAAAAATTTCTTAGCAAAATGGTGAAAAACTTATGCTAATCCATTTAGCTACGGGTTAATTAGTGATGCATTATAAGAAAATTCTACTAGTTAGAAGCTATTTACGAATAGACAACTGAGGATTATCGATCAATCATCTAAGCTAATTTTATGGTTTTTAGTAGTGATAAATAAATAGTAAGTTAACCAATAATTAATGAACACATGAAGGGATTTTGATGTCCAAATGAAAAATGAACAGTGATAATTAGCCATTAAGGAAATTCCAAGAGAAAACATAAACTACAATAGTTTTTGTCATAATCACTTTTTAATTGTACGTAATTACTTTTGATTGGTGGAAAATATCACAACAACATCACTGAGTGTAGTCCTACAAATAAAGTGGGGTCATAGAATGTACGCAACGTTATATATCTCTACCTTAGAGATGAGGTAGAGAGACTGTTTTCGATAGACCTCCGACGCAAGACAACAACAGTCAAAAAAGATGTAACGGAAGTACAAAAGACAATATAGTATCAAAAACAACAAGTAGTAATAGAACAACACAACAAAGAGTAATACTCCACTCGAACTACACAAAAACAATAGAAAGTAATAGAAATTGAAGGACAAGAAACAACACACAAGATTAGTCCTACGACTAGTAGAAAGGGCAACAAGACAATACATTTCTACCTAATAGTTTGAACACACTTCTACTTCGCATCATGTCCTCGATAAATTGTAATTGCACCATGTCACTAATAAATCTATACAATTATTAGCTAATTACAGGTCAATCTTTTTTATAATCATTAATTGGTATCTGTTAAAACTATAACTTATTGGTTATCATAGGTTAAATTTAATCATTAATTACTATAAGAAGGAAATGCATGTCCAATAAACCAAAAGCATTGTTACATACTAAAAGACAGTGAATCAAACGAATTTACTTAATTAAATTCAAGAAATCTTAAATATATTGGCATATTACATACACTGTTCAATACATAAAGAGTTACCGGTCAAAAACACAAGTAAATTACCTCAATTTTTTTATTTTCATACCTGAATTATTGGGAATGTAAGTTTCTTATCTAAACTATCACTTAATGGTTAGCGAAACACACCTAGTCGTTGATTAGACTCAATGTTTGTCTACAAACGCTTCTAGGTACATTTGACCATAAAATATTCATCCATTTAGTATATATATCGATTTTATTAGCTGACACATTATTTTTTATCTGTTGCAATTGATTCTTTAAGACCTTAGACTCTGTCCTTTCAAGTTGAAGATATCGACGCCACGATTGAGCCATTGAGGTAAAATCACGACTGAATAGGTGGAGAAGAAGATGTTGGATATTGCAATGAACAAATAAATTAATTTAAACGATGATAATTTTTGACCTTTAACATTAACTTTTAACTTAATATTAATTTATTTAACTTTGTCATGATAGAATTTATTTTTTCACATGAAGTGTCATGCGATAGAATTTTTAAATAAAAGAGAGAGTGTAATACACATACCATTAGATATTAGCCGAGGGATGTTTCACTAACTATTGAAATATTGAGCGATTGTTTAGGTAGAAACTCAGACTCAAAATAATTCAGATGTAAAACTCAAAAAAATAAAAATAATTTAAATATATTTTTGTTTAACTCCTACATAAATGAAATTAATAAAAAGCACTTACCACACAATAATAAATTTAGGACAGTAAGAAAAAATCATGCAGGCCAATTAAGACGGCAAAAAATAAATAAATAAAATCTCATATATTGCCGGCAATTTTCTTAATTAATTGACAGCACAACATGTGCTTCCAAAAATCGAAACTTCCTTAATTCCCTCTTAAAAATTATCAACATTTTTAACCATAAAAAGTTGTAAAATTAGTAAATTAATACTAGTTTCTTTTTTTAATTGACAAAATCTTAGATTAATGCCCTTTAAAACCCCCCATTATATCCATTGGATGACTTAGTCATTCCATTGAAAGAGTCTTTATTTAAAAAATTATTAGTACAAGTTATAATGGGGAAATTATCAGAGCAAAATCAGATTAGGAACAATAATTCAAGTATTAATAATATTATTGGTGGTTCAGTTGTTAAAGTGAAAAGAACTAGAAAAACTGTTCCAAGAGATTCACCTCCTCAACGTAGCTCCATTTATCGAGGAGTCACAAGGTTTTATTTAATTTATTTTCTACAATTATACTTTTGCATGTCAATTATCATAATTTTAATTTATGAATCTTGATGTTTTTGGTTGAAGTATTGTTAGTGAGACTCGAATTCAGGATCTTTTGCTTGTACTTGTACCGTATTTTTGAAGTGTGTGATGAATTCTTCAATTTTTTTTGATGATCAAACAGTGAACATATGATATTAGAACAGACAGAGATAGTAAGGTCTTTGAATTTATTGAAGAGTCGCAAGGTTTATTTACTTGAATTTTGCATGCATGCAAATTAAATATTTTGCATCTTCAAGTTATGTTGTTCAAACTGTTGATGATTTTTGTTGAAGTGAGATTAGTGAGACTCAAAATAAGGATCTTCTGTCGATGTCATATTGAATTGCGTGACCATCTTATGCATATGAAAGTTTAATTGTCACACATTGCAATTATTTTTGAGTAATTCAACCTTTTTTTTTTTTCTAATTCGAAAAATGTTACATTCAGACATCGATGGACAGGTAGATATGAAGCTCATTTATGGGATAAGAATTGTTGGAATGAATCTCAGAACAAAAAAGGAAGACAAGGTTCATAATCTTTAATTTATTTTTATTTTTCTTTTTTTTTTCTTTTTTCCTTTTTCTTTTTACAATTGAATTAATCGACTTTTTCTTTTTTTGGTTCTTTTGAAATGGTGGACTCTCATGGAAATTTTAATAATGCAGTTTATCTTGGTATGTATCATGGCCTAAATTTCTTGATTTTATTTATATTTATTTGGTAAATGAATAGTAATATATTGAATTAGAATATGGTAATTACATTTTTTTTTCAGGTGCTTATGATGATGAAGGAACAGCTGCTCATGCTTATGATTTGGCTGCACTTAAATACTGGGGAAGTGAAACCATTCTTAATTTTCCGGTAATTAATTAATTAAATTCTTTTTTAGCTTACAACAATTATTCACAAATTAATATATACTAGTACAAAAAAATGAAGGTATTGATTGTTGATGAGATGATTAAGTTTTTAGATGAAATTATTTCACACTTGAAATGATTATCCTAAAAATGCTATAATTGAATTTATTATACCGCACACCTAAAATCTCTGACACCTTGTTCTTCTTGTCTTTTTATCCACGTCATTAGTGGCCCGATCGACACCTTATTTAAAGAATTTCTAGAGCATCTATAAGTCATCCAATTCAAATATCACTATCATTCATTATTTAAAAGAATATTTATGTACTCACCTTATGAAGAATCAAACTCGCTCGTGAGGAAAAATCAAATATTTGGATCAACAATAAGCAAACATTTTTTATTGCGAGCAAATTAAAATTTATCAAGTAAACCAATAAAATTATGCAATCTCTAACAACATAAGATTTCAGATGAAATGATCGATCACATATTTCGAGCACTTAAAATATTATTTTACCCTTCTAGGTATCAACTTATGAAAAGGAGATCAAAGAAATGGAGGGTCAATCAAGAGAAGAATATATCGGATCATTGAGAAGGTATGTTAATTAACTTAAATACAAAATATTATTTCTTTTTCACTAGAGGGGGGAAAAAGGCTTTTCTTAATCAAGCTATTTAATTTATTTGCTTAATTCATTGGTATAATATGGATGACTTCCAAATATATAGGAAAAGCAGTGGATTCTCAAGAGGAGTTTCAAAGTATCGTGGAGTTGCAAGGTACCAAAAATTGACATTTTTGCATTATTGTTATTTTCGTTTCTTCCAATCAATTCCTGGGTCAGAATTTTCACTAAGAGAGTTCAAAATACGAAAAAGTAAATTTACAAAGAAATCAAAAGAGGTTCAACATTACTATATATACACAAAAAATAATTTTAACCATATACGAACAATACTGCATGTAATTTCCACTGAAAGGATCTGAATGAACCCCTCGACCCTACTTAATTCCGCCCATGCATCCAACTGAGCATTCTTATTCATCGATCGATCGCAGACATCACCATAATGGAAGATGGGAAGCTCGAATAGGCAGAGTTTTTGGAAACAAGTACCTTTATCTTGGAACATATGGTAAGTTAATGTGAATAATGTTGTGCAAACAAAAGTGAATGTTTTCATTTTTGTTTTTTTTGCATGCCCCACCCTTACGTGCGAGCTTGATTCTTATTCATAAGCTGATTAAACACGTGAATTTTTTTTTTAAAAAAAATAATAATTAATTATTGTCTTTTGTTTTTCAGCTACACAAGAAGAAGCTGCTACTGCATATGACATGGCAGCTATCGAGTATCGTGGACTTAATGCAGTGACCAATTTTGACCTTAGCCGTTACATCAAATGGCTAAAACCGAACAACAACAATAATAATAATAATAACAATCAACCAAACCCTAATACTGAAACTAACATGATCCCAACTCCAAATCATAATATTGAATCGACCTCGACCCTGACCACGACCACAACCACGACCTGTGTCTCTGCAACTTCTGTTTATCCTCAGTTACAAATTACTTCAGGCACCACTATGCTCGATGCATCGATATCACAAAGTCGACCACCTCCTGCCACGTCAGCCCTCGGGCTACTACTCCAATCTACCAAGTTCAAGGAAATGATGGAAATGACCTTAGCGGCCGAGTGCCCGCCCGTACCGGTCGAATTACCCGACCCGGGCCCACCACAAAGTAGTAGCTTCCCTGAGGATATAAAAACTTATTTTGATACTCAAGAATTTGGTCATGGCCAAGGAGAAGATATGATGTTTAATGAGATCAATTCCTTCATGCAACCCCTTTTTAAATTTGATTATGATGCTTAAGTAGTAGTCAAGATAAATTGATATATATATAGGAGTATAATTTTTTTTTTTTCTATGAATAATTTTTATATATTGTTGAGGAGATATAATGGGAAATTCTTACATAGGAAGTGTTTACTAGCTCTAGGTTAATTATTGTGGACACTTCCTATTTAAGTATTTTTCAAATATGATTTAGGGTATTGTTGATCAGGAGAATTTGTATTGATTATTGGAGAATATTGTTTGTAGATAGATGAAATAAATTATGTACTACTCTTCAACAATAGTATTTATGTATGCTGTTCTATTATCTTTTTAATAATAAATGGTTGTGGTTTCTTTCTCATGTCTCGTTTATGTTACTTGATATATATGTTTATGTTTAGACTATTGATTATTCTATGTCATATTTTTAGAATTAAATTAAACTGATATGTCTGGTGGCAGAAAGGAATTTGACATTGATCTCTACCTCGTATATTAATAACCAAATTACTACGAATCTTTCTTTTTCTCTTAAAAAAAAAGGTTGTTTCGAAAAGCAAAACCACATAATATTGAGTTATTAACTTGAACCAACATTAAATTAATTATTAATTTTCAAATAGAGTATTACTTTTAAAACATGAACACCCTAATACTATTTTCGGACAAAATTGTCCTAATTATTACATTGTACTAAGTCATATAAATAATACTCCTAGTAATGTACAAGTACTTTACTTCACTAGCAAGTATAGACAATGAAGAGAGAAAGAGATAAATTATATTAATTTACATTAAGCAGAGAAAATTTACTTTAAAAGTTACTAATAATTTAACAAGTAGAATTATACATTGATTAGGTTTCCTTCATTATTCCCTGAAATTGTTTTGCTCTAATTTTATTTTCTAAACATTATCTTAAAAACTTTTATCAAACGTAAACTTTAAGTAGGATTACTGTTTTCTCTTTTTCTAATCCAACTTGCAAATTAAGTGGGATTACCAAAATACTAGTATTAATACACAATATTCCCTCTAGCTACTTAGTTCACAAACCCTAAAATATTGCAATTAGTTCACAAACCCTAAAATATCTCATTGCAATTTATAATTTAATATGGATTCATCAAATTATGAATATGATCCTGAATGGAAGAAAAAATTGCCAATAGGTTTTCATTTCATACCAACAGATGAAGAATTGAATATGTATTTGAAACTTAAGAGTTGTGGTGGTAAAATTCCACATGGGATTTTCACTGATCTTGATATTTATAAACATGAACCACATGAGCTACGTGGTACACTTTCCTAACCCTACCTAGCATTACTTTAATCTTTTTTTTTACATGCTAATTCATATCAAAATTTCACAACATTGAAGAAGTTTTGAAGCTTTTCTTGAAGAATTATCGTCGTCTTACTATCTGAAATTACTTAAATTTTGTCATGTATTGCATTTTTAGTCTGTTTGAGCTCCATTAGGGTTTATAGGGTTCAACTTTACCCTTCGTTGTAGCTCCACATTAGGGTTTATTGGGTTCAACTTTACCTTCGTTGGAGCTCCATTAGGGTTTATAGGGTTCAAGAATATTATGTATATATATATATATATATATATATGCGCTAATTAATTTGAGTGTTTTTTTCTTCTTGTTAGGTCTTGCTGAAAAACATTGGGATGATCGTATGTACTTCTTTACTCTATCAAGAAGGAAGAATGACACTGGAACAAGACTTGAGAGAAAAACACCAAAAGGTGTTTGGAAAGCTTCACAAGCACGTAAGAACTTATCCAACAACGAAAAATTTGGTAATATCAGGAACAAGGATGTAACAGGAGACGATGTACAAATTGGAACTAAAACATCCCTCGTCTACTGGGAATCGAAAACCACAAAAACGTCTTGGCTTATGTCGGAGTACAGATTTCCTGATGAGCTCCATCATCAGCCAGTATCCAATGAGGTACCTAAACTTCTTATTATCATGCTTTCTCTGTAATTTTCTTTTCGTATACCTCTCGTCCGAACCTCATGATTAAAATTATTTTTTATGTGGTTATGGTAGGTGTTGACCCCCTTCGATTTAGTTTTCTTTGAATATTGAACCCCCTTACTTGAAATCCTGGCTCCGCCTTCATGCATGAAGTTAAGTTTCCTCGGGGCTAAGCTAATAAAGCTTTTTTTTTTTTTCTGCAGAAAAAGGATAAGTCGTTTGAGCTAACGCTTAATGTGATCTACTATAATGGCACCAAGAAGAATAATGATGATGACCATGACAAGGGCAAGAAGATAGTTGAGTACTGTAATGATCTTATTCCTCAACCAAATCCGATAAATTTTGATCATGATATTGCAACCACTTCAACAATGCAACCAAGTTTTCATCAAACACCAACACAAAGTTACACTGACGCTGCAGCTACAACTTCAACCAGACAACAAAGTTTTCCTCAACCACTCTGTGGTGTTATGGAAAATGTTGACAATGATTTTCTCCAATTTGATAATGATGATATTTCTTGCCCCATTCCCAACATTGATTTTCTCGAATTTGATCCATTTGATCAATCGATAAGCCAATATTTCGATTTTGATAACTTTCCTTGTATAAAGGATGAAGACATAATAAGCCACATCCCAATTTCTCAGGATGATCAAACACCATCAAGTGATATCAAAGATCCACAGCTACAGATGAAGAAAATCAAAATATAGACACTTAATGTTGTAGATTATTAGGAGTTTTATTCAGTTTTAGATTTGTTTGAACGTACGTAATCATGTATTTATGTTATGTAGTTTTTTTCATGAGAGGCTATGGAAGGTACTTCCTCCGTTTCATAATAAATAAATTGTCGAATTTTGACACAGATTAACAAAAAAATATTAAAGACATAAATTTAACACAACTTTTCATTTTTACCAAAAAAAAAAAGAACAAGTTGACCTTGTAATATCTTTTCAAAAGTTAATTGATTGTCAAATCATAAGGGTAAATTTGAAAAAAAATTCAATGATTCACTTAGTTTAAAACACTAATAAATACCTCAACAATTCACTTATTCCGAAACGGAGGAAGTAGTAAATTTAGAGTAGATTACCATATGCTGTTGTCCAAATAGCATAGTGAATAGACATGTCATGAAGTAGCAAAGCACATTATGATGGAATGAGGACTTTAAATAACAATGCATTTTAGCTTCATAGCCTCATGAGGTTACGTACACAATGACTCTAAAATAGAGTCCTACTGGAGTTCAACTATTCACAAAATTTAAGCTTATTAAAATTCAAATATATATTATTATATTATATCTAGGACTATGTAAAGTTAGTTTCTTATCAGCTAATTAACTCTGTCCGCAAGGGCATGGTTGAGTGGTTGGAGACCTGAATTGAATTTAGGATCTCTGTTTGCCTCTCAACCATGAACTCATCACACGAGGCTTGCCTAGCTAGTGCGATTTTGCAAAGTGCATGCACACAACCATATGCTCATTTGTCGCACTAGTAGATGTACGAAGTATATGTGGTTTTATAAAGGTACAATCTTTTTTTCAATCCTTCCTTAAAAACTCCCACCTTTTGCTTCAAACTTCCCGGTCTATATGCAATTGGAGAATCTTTTTATGGATTTAGAAATGGATATAGAGACTTCCACCGAAGAAAAAATCTGCTATTTTTTCATCCGGCGAACTCACAATCTTGCGATTAGAAATAAGTGATATTTATTATTCCAACAACTCTCTCTTACAATCAACTTAAATAAGTTGGTGATGCTATAATCAATCCCATAAAATGGATTACCAGGAATTCTTTTATATCCACTTACCATTTGAATAGTATTATTTTAGAAAGTAATCCAACAAAAATCTCATAGAGTGAAAAGTAACATCACCACAATAAATTGACCGACAATTACAGTATTTATTACTGTCAAATCTAGTCTAACTGCCCCCAAAGTCACGTGACTTCTGTACACATTTAATACTGATATCTAATTTTACAGTGTAAAAAAAAAAATATTAAAGTTTCCGTTACGTGAAGAATTCGAGTAAGACTTTACTATAAAGATCTATTGTACGCATTAAATAGGTATATAAATATCTAATTATAAATATGATAACTAAAATGAGCTGTGCGTTTGATAATAAAATCAAAACTCATAAGCTGATAAAACTACAATTTCGTTAATACAATTACAAGAACAAAGAAATTTGTGCTAAGTTTTATTGGCATTTGCTAACTTTCACCGATACAAATATTAAATACTCCATCATCAAGACTCGGATAAAATGAAAGTTGGACTTAAACCTCTCAATTCTTCATTGATTAGTAAGTTACATCCTTAAATATACTCTCATATTTTTTTTCTTATTGATTTTCTACTTGGTGTTTGTACACTCATATTAAAATCTAATTAAATTTGATTTGTGCATTGCAACGCTTCCAATAATTTAATTACCAGACAAATTTCCACAATCCTAGGAAAGATTTTTAGAATTCTCACTAGTGGTGATTTCCAATTGGAATATATACACATAACCAAACTTATAGGCTAGGTCAAGATCCTTGAAAATTTTTTCAATAAAGCATTATAGGGCCCAACAAAATAAAGAAGCAATAGCACTCCCTTATTTGTGGATGTAGAAAACAAAATGCAGTACCTATCTAAAAAACATTAAAAGAAATTAATTTATACACATGATAATATTAAAAAGTAAATATTTAATATACTCCTTCCGTCCCATTTTATCCATCCCAAATTTCTTAATTTAATATCTCATTTTACTTGTCCTATTTTACTTATTAAGACAAAATAATTTTTTTCCATTATACCCTTAGTGTAATTGATTACTCATTATTATTAGCATTCTTGAAAAGTGTTTCAAAAAAGAGTTCAATTAAAAATATAAATGGTGTTTTGGTATTAGTCATCCATCAATATTAAAACTAACAACAAGATACAATTAAGAGGGGCAAAATGGTAAAGCTACATTATCAATCATTGTTTTTTTAATAGCTGTGTTATTTCAATTTAAGACAGGTAAAATGGGACAAAGGAAGTAGTAAACTTAAATTCTTTCAAAAGCAAATGTGAAAAAACATATAACCTTTTTCTCTTGATGATCTCCTTTTTTTAAACTTTAGACCACAACACCCTAGTACTTTTTTTGTTGACCTGTCCATTTCCACACATATATATATGTACAAAATTACACAGTATACTATTTATGTTTATGCGTGTACATTTATGAAATAGTAGTCAAAGTTTACCTAGCTACTATCTTTTGTTTTCATGTACATCTGCATGTCACCCATGAAGGGTGTAGTAACAAAAAATTTATCTTAATAGTTGTGTGTTCTCTTTAATGAAACAAATTTTTAGATATTTCCATGTGCTTAGGTTGATCCATAAATAAAGTTCAAGCTCCAACGTGTTGAAAATATAACTAAATAATTAATAAGATTGCTTTCTTTAATCATTTGAGTTTTTAGATCAAATGATCATGCATTTAACAAAAATCACGTATGTTTAAATTTGAAATACAATTATCATCATTCACATGATACCCCAAAGAGAATCTTTTATACTCATAAGAATATTATAACATATTTAAAGTTATATGTTTAACTCCCTTCATTCCATTATGTTGCACAATTGGATCGAATTTAAGGAAAAGAAAAAAAAGATTTTCTTGTGTGGCTATAAATAATTTCATTAAATCGCCATGAAATCGGAACAAAAGAGTAGCAATTCTATTATCAATAATCATACAAATGTTATGTTATTTTCTAAGACCAAAAGTTTTAGAATTTCTTTAATTCCGTATTGATTTAAATTTTATTCACAGAAATTGAAAAATATTGAATATTTTTTTTTCTAATGAATTTTTGAATTGAATGAGAATATCACTGAATAATCATGACATAAAGAAATATAATAATGCTGCATATAATCACATTTATTAATTATTTTACAATGCATTTTTCACTACTAGAACTAGATGATATATATATATATATATATATAGGTACCGTGAGTGAAAGATTGAGCCATCCCCGCCAATATCACCACCGTCTTCCGCCGCCAGCCGCCAACCACCAACCACCAACCACCAACCACCAACCACCAACCACAAATCAAGAATCAATAACACAACAAATAATTAAAGGGAAAAAATGAGTAGGAAGGGGGAAAAAACAAGCCATTTGCATTGGCATTAACTATTACTAGTTTTTTTTTTACAAGAAGAAGTTGCTTGAACGATAAGCAGCCCTCACTTCCAACCTTTAAGTCTCCAAGGTAGCAAGAGGATGGAAGTTCCTAGAGAGGAGTTAAAAAAACTGTTGTTTTTTCCAAAATGAAAATCTACATGAACCTTCATCATCATGAAGAACATTCCTTTTAGTCTTGCTTGACTAAATTCCAACACCACAAAGAAAAAAAATTGAAAAAAGATTATTGTTGCAACCCATCTTCAAGAACTTGGAAATGTCTTTGCATTTTGTAGGTGCATATATATTTATGTTTGTTCTTTGCTCTCTAACTCCTTTTTACCTTTTTCCCACTTGGTTTCAAAAGGTTAAATAAATAAAAATAGATGCCATAAATGTGTAGTAAAGCACTAGTACTATATATATATATATATATAGTTCCTCCGTCTCAATTTCGAGATTCAAACAACTCTTTCTTTAATCATAATATTTCATATAAAAATATCTTGAACTGTTGATTATTGTGATGTATAATAGTTTTACTTACATTCCAGTTATGTAAATTTTATTTCAAACAATTTAAAAATTTTATGTCCTAATTCATTATCAAAATTAAATTATTTGACTCTCAAAATTCAAATTGTACCACATAAATTGATACAACTCATCAAAGGAGGAAAAAAATTAAAGAAGTTTTTTTTTTTTTTTTTTTTTTAAAGAAGCTTAGGAGATATGTAGGACTATTGACCTTTGTGTTTTCATAATGAAGGTGAGCAAATAAACATGAAATAATGAGTTGTTGTCATGTGTACTTGTCCCTTTTCACCTCACACTTCACTATTTTGTACCAAAAGTTCACTTAGCAGTTTTGCTACATTTGCACAAGCAATATCTCTCTTATTTTCTTTCCTTGTTTAGCCATCATAAATAAATATGTAGGCCTTTGGTCATTAAGTTGAGCAATTATTTATAATAATGTTAACAATTTTAGTTTCCACCAATAATGAATATGGTGGAATTCATGTAACTATTCCTTCATTTTAATTAGCGGTCCAAAATTTGAGTTCCGAGTCTCTAATTATCTTTAATTAGTACAAGACGTCTTTTTTCTTAAAATAAGATTTTTCGACACGAATTCGAATTAATCTGGATGTAACATATCATTTTACAGTTAACTAGATCAATATTATAGTAAATGCTAGGGAAAAAAGTCAGAAATATATATCTAAGCTTTGACGAAATTTGCTGTAACACGCCTCAGGGCTCTTATGATCCCCTCGACTATTTATTATTGTGTATTTATGACATATATTTGTTCAACTGGATCACAGCATACCCTCACGCGCTTAGCAAGCAGTGATCCATCTGGACAAATATATGCCACAAAAATACGATAATAAATAGTTAAGAGGGGTCATAGAACCCTCATAAAATTAAAGCATGTTACAATAAATTTTGCCAAAATTTAGATATATTTCTAACTCTTTTCCCTAAATGCTACTTAATAGAAGTTGTAAATGCTGGAGGATATCTATATTATAGAGTACAAATACTATATCTTTTCAAGAGAGGGGACCTGACTTTACTGACCAAACATGCATCAATTTCAAGGACTGCTTATTATGTATTTAATTAATTACTCTTTTTTGTTTCTGGTCTTAATTATTTCTCGTGACTATAATTAAACAAGAAAATGTACAGCACCCAATCCAAAAATATTTTGTACAATAAAAATAAAAACATTAATAGCGATCTCTCACTATGTCTCCGATGATCTATCGTGGTATATTAAATAGTTTCAAATTATTCTTAGTTATACATTTAGAGTGACGGTACATCAATGGAATAAATATTTAATGAAGATAAATTATATCTTAAGACATAAGTATACTAAGGAAGACAAAAATATAATATTAAAATTGGGTAAAAGTTGGACGAGTTGGTATATATGATTCATTATTTAGCATATTCCATATTAGATAGAATAGCCGTTCTTCCCCAGGCAATCAAGACAAGTCGAACTGAGTCAATTCTAATGTGAGGATCGTTGGATAAAAAATGGTTATTAATCCCACCAAGATATTTGGATTCTAAATTGATATGAAGTAGTAGCACACAAAGACAAACTTGAAAACAAGAATTAAAGAATATTGGAATCTTAGAAAATTAATTGAATGGAAATGCTTTTGGATTTTTTTTCTTTGCTTTGCATGAAAGTTTCTTAATACTTAAGTTAGCCTACAAATTCCTCCACATTTCTCATTATAACACCCTATTGAAGTCATTGTTTGGCTATCCAAAATTCCATAAATTATCTCAAAGATATACTATTAATTAATAATAATTTAGTCATTAATTATGGCTGATGAAGAACAAAGGAAGCCAACCACCAGAAGAACACCTCTTAGTCAAATAGATGAGGTACTATAATCTTGTCTTTAAAATTTAAATATTGTTGTATGTCGTGACAGAGTCAAATTTTTTACTACTAGGAATGAAAAGATAATTTATACGTTTCAAGAAAATTTAACATATGTACATATATACGTAAAAAGATTTATCTTTTGTTGAAAATGACTTGTTTTCTAATTAATTGCTTGATATTAAATTGCATGAGATTATAATTGTTTGTTGATAGAATTAATAATTTGCATGGGAATGAATGTGTGATTTTTCAGGATAGGGTACATATTATGTTATCTATGATTGAAAGTGAAAGTGAAGATGAGGAAATTACTGCCTCTGATGAAGAATTTCTAGATAGTGAGGTTCAAGGTAATTAATTAATTTACCCTTAATTTTTTCAAAATCATTTGGATAAATTATTCGAAAATTTGAAAATATTTTTTTTTTTTTTTGTGTGCGCAGATAATTTTGAATTAGAGTTCTACGAAGATGAGTACGACGACGAGGTCTCTTTCTAGCACACATACACACAGTAGAATTTGTGTATATCCATATACTTGATTATACGAATACTATACAGATACATATAGAGACTATACTATAAAGTTAATTATCATAACTGTGAATATTTTTTCCTTATATAGGATATGGAGGAAGATGATGTTGATCCAGATGAATTATCCTACGAGGTATATAAAATATGGTTATTTTTAATTTATGTATAGTACATGATATTTACTAAAGAAAATAAATATTGTTACAGGAATTAATTGCTTTAGGAGAATTTGTTGGAGTAGAGACCAGAGGCTTATCTGAATCAGAAATTAGCAAATCCTTGCATTCTTCTACATTTCAATCCAATAATTCCAAGACTCTTATTGACAAGTAAGTAGTATGAAAATTATAAATTTCCTCGACCCCGTGTATAGTGCGAGCTTGAGTGCATCGAGTTGTCCTTTAAGACGCGATTATTAAGATTTGAACTCGTCATACAACCATTTAAAGGAAAGCGCTTCGTACCAAAATGGTGTTTAGACTGAATAATTTATAATAGAAAGTGAATATTTTTGGATGAATATATAGGTGTGTGGTGTGTCAATTGGAATATGAAGAAGGAGAGAAGCTAGTAGCACTTCCATGTGATCATTCTTACCATTCAAATTGTATTAAAAAATGGCTTCAAATAAAGAAGGTAATTTAATTGCTAATTAAGTTCTCTCATTTACATTTTTTTGCCTATATATATTTTATTGATGTTCATACTTTTCTATATTTTTCTTTACAGGTTTGTCCCATATGTAATGATGAGGTCTCATCCACTAATGTCGTCAAGGATTTATAGCTCTATGAAAATTGTATTAAACCAAATTATTGTATTCAAATCAGTTAAAGATTTATTGAATATGTAAAGGAAAATGCACAAATTTTTCATTAAACATATTCTACTGACATAAATTCTATTTGAATTGAGGTGTATGGCCTTCATATTCTCTATTTATAAATGTATGTCTATTGAGTATCTTTGTATATGAACTTTCACTCTTCTCAGAAAACAAACTACTACTTTCATTTATTCATTTATATAAGTTGTCAATGACGCACTCTTACAACTCCACTAAATTTCATTTTGTCAACGGAAAATCATATTACATAGTAGGTACGTACCTATCAACTACAGAGTTAGTGATATCAAATTGAATAATATTGCAAATCCTTATCAGTGGAAACTTAAAATATTACAGAGTAGGTATCCATCAATGGAAACTTGAAATATATATATATATATATATATATATGAATGTGAAGTTACTTAACAGATTCATTTGTAGATGGTTTTCGACGACAATGTCTACTTCTTTTATTGGGTCATGACCACAGACTTTCTAAACTTTTACCATATATTTTCGTGGAAGAAGAGTTGCTCTAATGTCAAATAATGATGTCGCCTTCTCTAACGTTGTATTTGTTCCCACATAGTGGGGTCTAAGTCATCACCTGCATATATAAATTAATACAAGCTACTGTTTAGGTCTACTTTCATTGTGATGGATTGATTGGTTGATTTAGTACTAATTTCCTTTCTAGCATCTTGTTTTATTGCCTTGCAGTTGCAAAGTTTTGGTTTGATAATTTACTTTTTCAGCCACAAAAAATGAATCAGAAAAGCTCATTCCTTCCATCCCCAGAAATTATTCAATGGAGTTATGATGTTTTCTTAAGTTTTAGAGGTGAAGATGTACGCAAAACATTTGTTGACCATCTGTACATTGCTCTGCAACTGAAGGGAATCAACTCCTTCAAAGATGACGAGAAACTTGAGAGAGGCAAGTCCATTTCACCGGACCTTGTGAGAGCGATCGAAGAATCAAGGATTGCGCTGATCGTGTTCTCCAAAAACTATGCAAATTCGACATGGTGTTTAGATGAATTAACGAAGATCATGGAATGCAACAAACAAAAAGGACAAATTGTCCTTCCGGTATTCTACGATGTTGATCCATCAACGGTGAGGAAACAAAAGCACAGCTATGGAGAAGCATTTGGCAAACATGAAGATCGTTTCAAGGTGCAAAAATGGAGGGCAGCCCTGGAGGAAGCAGCTAATTTATCTGGCTGGGATTTGCCAAATACTGCCGATGCGTAAGTATATTATCTTTGTTTAAAGCCAGACTCATCGTGATATGTTAATAAGTTACTCTAAATACTTAATTTGTTTCTACTATCCAATAAACATATGTTTGACTTTTGTGGTATGTAGACATGAAGCTAGAGTCATAAAGAAAATTGTGACAGATATAATGGCTAGATTGGGTGGGCAGAGAGATGCAAGCAATGCTGAAAATCTTGTCGGAATGGAGTCACACATGAACAAAGTATATAAAATGCTTGGTGTCGAGTCTGGTGGAGTTCGCTTCCTTGGAATATTGGGAATGAGCGGAGTGGGGAAGACGACTCTAGCGAGAGTTATTTATGAGAATATTCGGAGTGAATTTGAAGGTGCATGTTTTCTTCATGAAGTCAGGGACCGTTCATCAAAACATGGCCTAGAGAGCTTGCAAGAGATACTTCTTTCTGAAATCCTTGTTGTAAAAAAACTAAGGATCAACGATTCGTTTGAAGGGGCCAATATGCAAAAACTAAGACTACGGTACAAAAAGATTCTTCTTGTTCTTGATGATGTTGATCACATGGATCAGTTAGACGCTTTAGCCAGGGAACGTGAATGGTTTGGTCCCGGAAGTAGAGTCATCATAACAACCAAGGACAAACACTTGCTTGTTAAGTACGAGGTTGAAAAGATATACAGACTGAGAACTTTAAATTACGACGAAAGTTTTCAACTGTTTAAACAACATGCTTTCAAGAAGAACCACCCCACCAAGGAATTTGCTGATCTGTCAGCTCAAGTGATAAAGCATACTGGTGGACTCCCCTTAGCTCTTAAAGTTCTGGGCAGTTTCTTGTATGGAAGAGGTTTGGCAGAATGGACAAGTGAAGTGGAGCGTTTGATACAAATCCCAGAAAATGAAATTTTGAAGAAACTCGAACCAAGTTTCACTGGTCTCCACAATATTGAGCAAAAGATATTCTTAGACATTGCGTGCTTCTTTTCAGGGAAAAAGAAAGATTCAGTGATCAGAATACTTGAGAGTTTTCATTTTAGCCCTGTCATTGGTATAAAAGTTCTCATGGAGAAATCTTTGATCACTATACTAGACGGTCGCATTATAATGCACCAATTGATACAAGAAATGGGCTGGCACATTGTTCGTGGAGAAGATTCTTACGATCCAAGAATATATAGTAGGTTGTGGAATTGCGAAGATATTTCTCCTGTACTTGAAAGAAATTTGGTATGTAGTCACGATCATATGACTTATATTATTTTCCTTTTCTCATTAACCATTAATGTTTTTGCTTGTTAGGGCACTGAAAAGATTGAAGGCATATCATTGCACCTGACTAATGAAGAACAAGTGAATATTAGTCACACGGCTTTCATGCAGATGGCCAGGCTAAGGTTTCTCAAGTTCCGGAATGCCTATGTTTGCCAGGGCCCTGATTTTCTTCCTGATGAGCTAAGGTGGCTTGATTGGCACGGATATCCTTCCAAAAGTCTGCCAATTAGCTTTCAGGGAAAACAACTTGTTAGTTTGAAATTGAAACATAGCCGCATCATACAACTTTGGAAAACTTCCAAGGTTTGTTGTATCTGCTATAGTTTTTTCCTACTGGTTGGTTGGATCGATTTAAATATAGCTGTTTATTCAATTTACTAACCTAGAGTCTTTCTACTTTGGTCTTTGTGACAGATTCTAGGCAATCTGAAGTACCTTAACCTTGGCCATTCGCAGAAGCTAATAAGGACACCAGATTTTTCAGGTACCCCTAATCTTGAAAGACTGGTTCTCGAAGATTGCTCAAGTTTGGTAGAATTCAAATTTTCTGTTGGAGATCTTGGAAAGCTAGTCTTGCTGAACCTGAAGAACTGCAGAAATTTAAAGACCCTACCAAAGAGTTTTCGACTAGAAAAGCTTGAAATTCTCATTCTTTCGGGTTGCTCAAAGCTAAAAAATTTCCCAGAAATAGAAGGGAAAATGCATCGCTTAACAGAACTGTATTTAGGAGCGACTGCTTTGAGTGAACTGCCTTCATCAATTGAGAACCTGTCCGGAGTTAGTGTCATAAGTCTAAGCTGCTGCAAGCGAATTGAGAGTCTTCCTAGCAGTATTCTTAGGTTGAAGTGTCTGAAAACACTTGATGTGTCCGGATGCTCAAAACTTAAAAATTTACCAAATGACTTGGGACATTTAGTTGATTTGGAGGAGCTCCACTGCTCTCACACCGCCATCCGAACAATTCCATCCTCTATTTCACTTCTAAAAAACCTTAAGTGCTTATCTCTCCGTGGATGTAATGCTTTGGGTTCACGAGTAAGTAGCTCAAGCCATGTCCAGACGTCTCTGGGTGTAAATTTTCAGAATTTGTCGGGTCTTTCTTCATTGATCACGCTGGATGTTAGTGACTGTAACATTTCAGACGGAGGCATTTTATGTGATCTTGGATTATTACAGTCTTTGAAGGAATTGAATCTCGATGGTAACAATTTTTCCAATATTCCAGCTGAAAGCATAAGTGGTCTCACTCGACTTAAAGCCCTTGCATTGGTTGGTTGTAGTAGGCTTGAGAGTTTCCCGGAACTACCTCCAAGTATAAGAGAGCTATATGCTGATGAGTGCACATCTTTGATGAGCATTGATCAATTAACCAAATATCCAATGTTGCATGAAGTTTCCATCACAAATTGTCATCAGCTTGTAAAAAATAAACAGAATGCCTCTATGCTTGATTCCTTGTTGAATCATATGCTCAAGGTAAGCAACTATTTATGCTTCCAAGCTAAACTTTACCCACATGAAAAAACAAAAAATGAGTAATAACATAATACTTAACATTCTTTTCATGGCGCGTGCAGGGAGTATACTGGAATCGCAGTTTTAGTTTGTTCATCTCTGGTGTTGAGATTCCCGAGTGGTTTACATACAAGAACTCTGGAAGTGATTCAATCTCAGTGGCCTTGCCCAAAAATTGGTACACACCCACATTCAGGGGGTTTGCTATTTGTGTTGTTTATGACCTGATGACTCCTTGCAAAGTTTATTATACCAGATGCCTAAAAACTTTCCAAGGACTTGCGATGTGGTTTAGGCCCAAAGGTCATGATGGTTTGTACGATGAATTATCCGCATGTGTCGGCGTAATAGGAAGTGAAAAACCTGTGGGTTCAGGTAACACTTTCCCGGCCCTGGTACCACTTTTTCGGCATTGGTCGTTCTACACTTATAGAGATTACAATCCTAATAACTTCATTCAGCTTGAGTTTGGGGTCTGTCTTTCAATTCATAAGGATGTGGTGACCAAAGGTTTGGGAGTGCGCCTATTGTATGAGAACAGTACCCGAAAGATTCAAGAGGAAAACAATTGATGGGCAAAGTTTTCTTCGGGAAATGACATATGAATAGTAGTAAAAGTCATATATCTTCAATTGGCTCATGCTCAAATTTGTTCAAAACTTTATAATTAGTGGATTTTGTTCTTACTGCTTGTTTCATTGTTTTTTTTTTTTTTTTGTAAATTAAACAAATACTGTTGTTGATTACCATATCCAAAAGGTTTTTGATGTTCTCCATCTTCAATGGGAAAACAACTGCCATACTGCTAGATCTGTTCTCCATTCTTTCAACTGCCTGAATCGCTCTGGAACCGAACAGGATTGGACAAGCGCATGATGAAGTTTGACGCCAATTTAGGTTCTCCATGAAGCTCATCCATCTAATTAAAAACAAATACATTAGCGACAAAATAATGAAACTCACCTTAAGAGCTCTTCGAAATTTTTCACTTAGAACACGAGTGGACAAATCAGGCGATAGCCCTTGCACACCAGTACAGGCTTTCCAGCTCAACTTCTGCACTGGTATTTGAGAAGTTGGTAATTGCTATTCAGAGTCTTCGAAAACTTCCCCATCATCAGAAAGCTCATCAAAAGCTCGAACATCAAGCTGATAGCGGAGGAGTCCTCCAATGCCACCAAAACTTCGGAAAAACTGAGATCCTTCTTTCGACTTGTTGGTGACAAATTCCAGACTGCAACCAAATCTCCTGTACTCATTAGCAAACCACTCAAGCAGTGACAGCTTTTCCTGAACCTCTAATTCGGCATTTGCAGCAGGATCATGGAAACGGGCTGGCACATTGTTCGTCGTGAAGCTTTCAATGATCCAAGAATATATAGTAGGTTGTGGAAACAGGAAGACGTTTCTGTGGTACTTGAAAGAAATTCGGTACGTATTTGCAAGCATGTGACTTGGTATATTCTTTTCCTTTAAGTTTCTCATCCTCCTTCTATCTTCTTGCTTATTAGGGAACTGAAAAGATCGAAGGCATATCGTTGAACTTGACTAGTAAAGAACAAGTGAAGGTTAGTCGCGCGGCTTTCATGCAGATGACCAGACTAAGATTTCTCAAATTCCAAAATGCATATGTTCGCCAGGGTCCTGATTTTCTTCCTGATGAATTGAGGTGGCTTGATTGGCATGGATTTCCTTCAAAAAGTCTGCAATTAGCTTTCAAGGAGAACAACTTGTTGCTTTGAAATTGAAAAGTAGTTGTATTATACAACTTTGGGATACCTATAAGGCTCTAGGAAGGTTGAAGTATATTAACCTTAGACATTCACAGAAGCTAGTAAGGACTCCAGATTTTTCGGATACCCCTAATCTTGAAAGACTGGTTTTCGAAGAGTGCACAAGTTTGGTCGAAATCAATTTTTCTGTTGGAGATCTTGGAAGGCTAGTCTTTCTGAACCTGAAGAACTGCAGAAATTTAATGACCCTGCCAGAGAGCATTCAATTGGAAAAGCTTGAGGTTTTTATCTTATCAGGCTGCTCAAAACTCAAATCATTTCCAGAAATAGAAGGCAAAATGAATTGTTTAACAGAACTGTATTTGGAAGCGACTGCTTTGAGTGAACTGCCCGCATCAATTGAAAACCTGTCGAGAGTTAGCGTGATAAATCTAAGCTATTGCAAGCGTCTTGAGAGTCTTCCAAGAAGTATTTACAGGTTGAAATGTCTGAAAACACTTGATGTGTCCTGTGCTTGTGTGTTATTAAAATCAAGTTAAAAGTATCATTCACTTTCTGAAAAAACATACAGGTAAAAGCTCAAGTCATTTTGTGCTACTCATGCAGTGGATCCATAGACAATAGAAGATTAGAAATACCAAAAAAAAAGACAGTAAGTATATGGTCTATATCTGGTAGCTAGCCTGATTTTCCAAAACATTGGGTTGCAAGCTCTGACGGATCCAGGATTTTGAATTTATTCGCTCCTACAACGACCTGTCATATATTCATAGATACTTAGTAAATTATTGGTTTCACCTGTAACCAACCTTCTAGATATGCACCTAAAGCTGACATATGCAACTTGTCAAGTATCGCGCCATAAAAGTTCTAAAATCAAGAGGTAAAACAGAAGTAATGTTGGCAAAGTGCTAAGCAGGAAAACTCAAGATTCATTGGAAATTAAAATTCTTTAGTAGTAAAGTTTGTAGAATAGATAAAGAAAGACGTTACAGCACAGAACAATACTTCTTTGAATTTAAAGGAAGATTGGGGCATATACAATATGATGGACTTGAAAAACCTAAAAAGAAGAACAAAAGAAACTTTCTACAAAAGAAAATAATATTATACTAGTAAAAGGCAAAACAAGCCTCTTTTTTTTGACTCTAGTGTTCGAGCCAACTTGCACACACCACGACTATTCCATGGGATAACTGCTACTTCCCAACAACACAAATACCGGATAACTCTATCCATGAAAACTTGAACGGATGGATATAGAAATCATCTCTAGCATTTTGACATCTAATAATTCTAAGTGAGTCTAAAGAACAGAACAATGCTTCCTTGAATTTCAAGGAGGATTTGGGGCATATACAATACGATGGACTTGTAAAACCTAAAAAGAAAGAATAAGATAAACTATCTACGAAACAGAAAATAATATAGTACAAGTAGAAGGCAAAAACAACTGTTTTCTTCTCCTTCCAGCTGAATCACGTCCAACTTATGCTGCTCGAACTCTTTAAAAATGATGCATATTTGGAGGATCCAACAAGGCTGCGACATCAATTTTGGAGATTCCAGTAACATAGTCTCCAACTCAATATGACTGTATCCATTTACATCTTATCTTAATTCATATCCCCTTTTGCCTGTCCAATATTGCATAGAAGTTGCAAAAGGACTAAAAGAAGTCAAGTTTCTTCAGAAAAAATATGTGGACATGATTTCCATTTACCAGTTTCTCTAGCTTCCCAGTATCCTCCTCTATACTCATATATGTCACTACCTTTTGGCTTTCTAAACCACCTTGGTTTCCAGCCTTTTTCCTGCATTTGTGATGCCTGCATGACAACACCTCTTATATTATCAGAAGCGCCTTTGATAAATTTTGGTTTGCCATTTAAAGACAATTAATGTTCTCACTCAGTCGTGAAGAGAGCAAAAAAGGAACTATATTGAAGTTGTGCATGAAATGCTTAACTATCAGCTTGTAACTATGATTGATACATTCAATTTAAACCAAAAGACCTAATGAGTCAAAGATAAGATTAGTATTCATGAAACTAGCCAATGTCACCTGGCGTTGCTTCTGTTCTAGGCGTAACTTTTCTGAGTTAGCGATTTCATATTTTCCATTTTCAAGAAATCGTTGATCAGGTCTAAGCCTTGAATCTGTCGGAGGCAACTTTTCCTGTTTACAGAAGTAATGGAAGTAAGCATATGTACTGCAACACAAAAGAAGAGCGTAAATAGGTTTTGCATAAACCAGAAGTATCGGTTACAGAAAGGACTATACATTATAGGTACCTCAAGATCTGGAGAGAGCTCATTAAGAGTGATTGAGAAATGTGTAAAGTTGTACTTTGTTTGAAAATTTGATGGTTTGCTCTTCTTCCAAAGCAAAAATGCCATATCTTGGCCTGAATCCATCGATGAATTAGAGTAGTGCAAACTTTCATCCCATTTTCCCAACACAGTTGCTACTGTTCTTCCACTCCTATCTTGTACAACTCCATGAACCTGCTAAAACCATTAGACATCGACTAAAAGTTAGCACATCGTTTTGAATTGAATTAGCCGGCATGAAGAAACAAACACCGATTATGTGGAGGTACTGAACCTGGTGTGGATTTCTATTCATAAGGGACTGCTTCTTGAATTTAACTTTGCAGGAGTAGCCACTGCTTCCTTGGATATGCATCGTACCATAGTGCTCGCAATAGACTTCCCCTAAAATGAGGTTGTAGATGGAAGTTGTTACCTGATAATATACGTTACACAGTTCAGCAAGCATGATAGAAGTGGTCGCAGTGTTTGTCATCATTGTAACATTACACTTACCTTGCTCCATTGGAATACTTCTCCATCATCAAACTCTAAGTTAAGGACACCAACTGGATCAAGTTGAATTGATGGACCCCAAAATTTACTTTTTAAATTGGTATCTCCCCACATCTTCCAACCGCGGCCTTCACAGTAACATGCAAGAATCAAGGGGTGATGACTTACCTATGTCGAAAAAAAGAGTGTTTCATTGAATGGTAATGTCATTTTGTAGCGAAAACAAGAGTTTAGAAAAATTATAATTCATGCATAGCGTTTAGTTAAAGAATGGTTGTTAGCTTGAAATTAAATGATCAAATGGTTGTTAGCTTGAAATTAAATGATCAAAATATGTTGCTAAAACAAGAGTTTAGAAAAATTATAATTCATGCATAGCGTTTAGTTAAAGAATGGTTGTTAGCTTGAAATTACAACAACAACAAACCCAGTGTATTCCCACCTGGTGGGGTCTGGGGGTAGGATGTACGCAGTCCATACCTCTACCTCTGAAGAAGTAGAAAGGCTGTTTCCGATAGACCCCCGGCTCGAGACACGCGGTACCACACAAACACATAGTAAAGCACAGCACAAGGTTACAAGGTTACAAGATTACATAACATAAATACGGCACCCATAAGTAATATAAAACAGAGGAAAGCACACAGCTTCATAATAAAACATGGGACACGGACTCCTAACAGGAATAAACCCTCACCAAGTAGTTCCCTATACCAGCGACTCAGACTGGCCCTAGTCCATTGCCCTGATTCCCGTCCTCCAGACCTTCCTATCTAGGGTCATGTCCTCGGTGAGCTGTAACTGCTCCATATCTCGCCTAATCACCTCACCCCAGTACTTCTTCGGCCTACCCCTACCCCGCTTAAAACCATCCAACGCTAGTCTCTCACACCTACGGACCGGGGCATCCACGCCCCTCCTCTTCACGTGTCCGAACCATCTCAATCGGGCTTCCCGCATCTTGCACTCCACTGGTGGTGTCACACCAACCTTCTCCCGGATGTTCTCATTCCGAACTCTATCCCCTCTAGTCAGCCCACACATCCAGCGCAACATCCGCATTTCTGCCACCCTCATCTTTTGGATGTGGTCAACACTCCGCTCCATACGCTCCATACAATATGTTGCTGAAAATCCATGAGATCAGATGCACAACTGCATGAAGAAATTACAACTATTTCCTGCTGCTACTAGAGTAGCTAAGTACGTCTCAATAAAATTAGTGGTTTAAATCCAAAATTTAATCAGAGATTTTAAAAATATACATATACATTATAACTAAAATGTTAATGTTGCATTTTTGTTGTTTTTAGCGTAGTATTATATGATACAAAGTACTATTATTGTTTATAATAGTAAAGATTGATTCAAGTTAATAAGACGTTAACCATGCGTTTTCAATACATTACCTTGGATGTTATTGTAAACATACTATTTATTATTATAAAGATTTGAGTAGTTTAATTCAAAGTTTTAAAATATTTCTATTGAATGATGGTAGTATTTTTTTTTACGATACTCAATATTGTCAAAAAGAAAAGAAAATTAACAATTAAATTTTTTTGAGGCCTTGAGATTTTGCGGGCCTAAAGCAAATGCTAGAAAGAGTACCTTCTCTGAGATGAAACGCAGTCCCTTGTCTGGGTAATTGGCTTCATATGTCTCACCCAATAATGGATTAAATGGCTTAAATTTTCTACCATCCGTGCAAGCATATCCAGATACAGCAAATGCTGCAACATTAAGCATCCTCATAAGGCCATTTCCCTACAAAAAATCACATCTTAAAAACCAAAGTGGAAAACGTTAAGAGTCCAATATAGATCATAGCTTATTCTTACAGTTCTCCCCCATTCATATGCTTGATCAAGAAGGTACGAGTACTCAAAATCTTCAAAACATTTCTGCAAAGAAGAGAGGGGTTCGTTGAAGTACACAGGAAGACACACTTTAGTTAGATCCTTCCCGATATTATCTTTGATAATCGACCAAAGGCTAATTCCCTTCTCCTGTTCAACTGGATCGGGCAATTTCTCTCTTCGTTCTACGTAAGGATAGTCACATTCAACAAATCTCATAAAAGTACTAAGACCATCTTCAGATGGATGAACCTCCTCATTATCAGAATCAAAAGATGAGCCATCATCATAACACTTGGCACTTCTCAAGGAACTCGACGAAAGACAATCTTCAGCATCAAAATATAAGTTCTCATCAGTTTCCTCCTGCCTATAACGCTCTTCATCCAATCTGCTTGTGTTTCCTCCTGGAAATACCAAATTTGTTAGAGAACTTTTTCGACCTAGTACAGGCAGCAAGTTAAACAAAGCGAAACACGAAAAATGGAAAATGTGAACTTTAAGGTTGCGAAGAACTTATGAAAAAAATACTTCGCTCATCATTACTTAATCGTCAAAACCAATTCCTGTACTACTATTTTCAATGTCGCTTGCTCGAGTATCCAAGTTTTCAAGCATTGCACTTATAACAAGCTCTTAAACCATGCGAACTAGGCAAAGAAAATGAACAGCAATACAATAATGGCTCTAGTTTGATGAAAACTTCATGAAATTAACCTTTCATCTCGCTTTCTCGAGTTGCAGCCTTGTTGATTCTAGTCATATGAATAAAATCACTTGTAAAATATGTCTTCTTTGCTGCAAACAATCCTTCCAACCATATTAACCTATCCTCCTTCGACTCTGCCCTCAATTGCAGCTTCTTCTTCCCATTAAGTATCAAAAACCTCCGATCATCTGAACAACTTCCCATTACTGATGAGTCCTATATAGACATTACTGTTAAATCGAATATCCAACACAAAATCAAAAACAATATTACTAATAAAAACATGATCTTAGCAGACAATGTTGCTAATTAGAACGTACAAATTAAATCCCTTTCTATTAACTTATATGATCACATTCTTATACAACTTCTTAGTCAAAAAAAAATTGTGACTTACCAATCCTCCATTTTATGAGGCTCAACCGTCTGTTCCAAAAGATAATGACACGTTTCTATATTTAAAAACTCTAAACTTGTCATATATTTCCCCATAAAGAACATGTTTGTGTGGTTGTATAAATATCATTAATTATACAACACTACCTATTAAGGTTCAAAGGCAGCTCGGTGCACAAAGTATCCCGCATTCACACAGGTCCATATTATGGAAGGGCTGCATCCCAAGGGGTATAATGTAGACAACTTAATCTAATACAAGCATTTAGTGACTGTTTTCACAACTCGAACGTGTTGTCGATCTCACGGAGACAACTCTATCATTGCTCTAAGGCTCGTCTTCAACATTACAAATTAAGGACACTTTTCATATATGTGTCAAACGTCTTTCTTTCTTTAACAAATCCTATTCAAATAAGAACCAAAATTTGATGTTTGAACCTTGTATACCAAAATCTAGAAAGCACAATACATTTTCAAAGGAACATTATCATATAATTATTCACCTTGAGATGGATTTCACGTGATGGTTTTCGAGGGAGGAATTGAGAAGATGGAGTCGTCGTTTTATATAAGTTGATCAAACGAAATGATTTTTTCCCTATGACTCTAAAGCCATTATTCTCTATTTCTGAATTAAACACAATCTTATTGTGTCCATGAATTTTGTAGTACAAAAGCACACCATCATGAAGAACAAACCAACGCGGCCGCCATCCCTTACCAAAATTTACCCATTTGTATAAAATTCCACAAATTCCATCCCCGGATATTTCAACATTTCTGTTGTTGTGTAGTTTGGAGGAACGTTTTGCTGGAGGATGATGTCGTACAACCACCGTGTTCTTGTCAGCCACGGAGGTCACACAACACGGAAAATGCATCAGTTTTTGCATTAATCGTCAAATGTATGTTCTTCTGCATGAAAAAAATCTCAACAGAGGAAAAAAAATATGATCAAGTTAACTAAAGTTGTTCTATAGGGGAAGTTTTGCCGCGAAAATAGGTGATTTTTAAATAATGAACGATTAGGAGTAATTAACTGAATATCCTAATATCTTGTACTCTTAAATTATTACTGGTACCAACAAATGCCTCATAAGAAAATGTGGTGTTCGTACTAACTTTATTCATCATATTTACTAGTACTACTTTATATCAATATCATTATCGGAGAACTCTATCTAATCAATTTCATTTGTTTTAGCATATATTATGCGTGCGTGCTCTTTTATTTCACAAATGATCATATCATCTTTATAAAGAAATTTATGCATTATAGCAAATCTCTTATAATTATTGTTAATCCATTCAATAATATAACAATCTCTTTTAATTGTTATAATCCTCCTCTCTTGCTTTCGTTCTACACAAACATAACACATTTATTTGGACCCTCTTTTGTGGGTAGGATAAGTGCATCGATTAGTTAAAATTTTACGTAGTTAAGTTAACAGAGCTACTGAGATTCTATAAAAACTCATTCCTTAATAAGAAGCACTATAAAATTGTTCCGAAATACTTGTTCAAGAGTAATTTATGACATCGTATATTTAATTTTGAAAGAATTTACGGGGCAATTCTCTAAATATAAGAAGAATAAAGGACCATAAAAGATGAAAAAAAAACTAAAAGTACCAAATAGTACTTTTAAGAAATTTCAATGGTGGAAAAATTATATAAAGTTGTTGCCCTAGTTTGTCATAATAAACCCCCCTAAACACCCCCAACCCATATGCACACTTTTCTTTGTTTTTCTCTTAGGTATGTTCTGAATCTCGTAATTTATGAAAATTTATTGCTATTTTAATGTAAATTCTTGTGATTCAAGATTGAGCTTACTGAATTGTATTTGTAATTTTTGAAAATTTTATTGCTATTATTGGAAATATGGATCTGTTCAGTTGATTTGGTGTATTTTCATTGGATTTAGATAGGAAGTTGGACACTTTTTTTTCACTATTTTTAAATTGAATTGCTAAATTTGGAAAACAGATTTGTTAAGATTAATCTAAAAGTTGCGTGAAATTTACTTAATATAAAGTTTGATTAACAAAAATTAGCTTTTTGTATGAATATATGTTGTAAAAAGGTGATTTTTTTGGTGCTTATAGTCCTTGCATATTGGCTATGTAAAATTTCTATTGGATCCAGATAGGAAGTTAGATAATGTTTCACTATTGGTGAAATTGAAAGAGGAAGATATTGATTCGTCCCGAAAATTAATCTAGTGCTGCGTGAAATTTATTTTTCAGATGTTTGATTTATAAAGAAACAGTTTTTTATATGATAAATATTGTATAAAGGTGTTTTATGGTCCTTGCATATTGTATCTGTAAAGTTTCTAAGTATTTGAGTTTAACTGTATAATATGTTTTAAAGGGCGATAATTCTCAACTGTCATTCATAAGATTTGATACCGGTTGTGTAAGAGAGGAAGTCTAATTGTTTCGTAACTTACTTTAGTAGTTCATATGCCTACTCCTTGGAAGAGAAAGTGATTTTTCAATGTTTTATTTCATAATCTAGTAATAGTGATTTGCAACTTCGACGAATCTGTTGTATAATTAAAACCTCAAAAAAGGTGCTCTTATATATTGATGTTACTAGACATTGATTTGAGCTTATTCTGCGTCTGTTAATCTCTTTCCTGGGGATTGTTGCTTACAGTTACGTATTTATCCTTTGTATTGAAGTGACGTGATTTTTTCAGACAAATCTGCATATAAGCAGGTCTTTTGATTACTGATTCCTTAAGTTGATTTGATACCAAGGAGAAATAAGTTGACCTTTTGAATCCTTTTCATCTGTGATATACAGTAATGTAAATACTCCTGTTTCTGACCTGACTTTTATGGTGAGTATAGATAGATGTTATAGGTGTTTGGTTTGTTTTTAATGTGTGACATTTGTTAAGTCTCATGAAGATTGAAACAGTTGTATCTTGGTTTATTATGTATTCTAACTGTTCCGGAGTTTGCTTATATGTACTATCGATCTGATGATTTTCTGTTTGAACTGCAGTTCTGTATACAATGTCGGACGGTCTGGAGAGTGATAAGAACATTGAAATCTGGAAGATTAAAAAACTTATCAAGGCACTTGAGGCTGCTAGAGGCAATGGAACCAGCATGATTTCACTTATCATGCCTCCACGTGATCAAGTATCTCGTGTTACCAAGATGCTTGGAGATGAGTTTGGAACTGCATCAAATATTAAGAGCAGAGTGAATCGGCAATCTGTGCTTGGTGCAATCACGTCTGCTCAGCAGAGGCTGAAACTCTACAACAAGGTTCCACCGAATGGGCTTGTCCTTTACACCGGAACAATTGTGACTGATGACGGGAAAGAGAAGAAGGTTACAATTGATTTTGAGCCGTTCAAGCCCATTAATGCATCACTCTATCTTTGTGATAACAAGTTCCACACGGAAGCCTTGAATGAACTTTTGGAATCGGATGACAAATTTGGATTTATAGTGATGGATGGGAATGGCACTCTTTTTGGGACATTGAGTGGCAACACCCGTGAGGTCCTTCATAAGTTTAGCGTTGATCTTCCCAAAAAACACGGAAGAGGAGGACAATCAGCCTTGCGTTTTGCTCGTCTCCGGATGGAGAAACGACACAACTATGTGAGGAAGACAGCAGAGCTTGCAACCCAATTTTATATAAATCCTGCCACCAGCCAGCCCAATGTCTCCGGCCTGATACTAGCTGGTTCTGCTGACTTTAAAACTGAGCTGAGTCAGTCTGATATGTTTGATCCTCGTCTTCAGGCGAAGATTCTAAATGTGGTTGATGTTTCTTATGGAGGGGAAAATGGTTTCAACCAAGCAATTGAGCTTTCTGCTGAGATCTTAGCCAATGTGAAGTTTATACAAGAGAAGAAATTGATCGGCAAGTACTTTGAAGAGATTAGTCAGGACACAGGGAAGTATGTCTTTGGGGTTGATGATACATTAAAAGTTCTGGAAATGGGTGCTATTGAGACACTTATTGTGTGGGAAAATCTGGATATTACGAGGTATGTGCTGAAAAATAGCAGTTCTGGAGAAATTGTTGTCAAACACTTGAACAAGGACCAGGAGGCTGATCAGAGTAACTTCCGTGATCCTGCTACAAATGCTGAATTAGAGGTTCAGGAAAAGTTGTCACTGCTCGAGTGGTTTGCTAACGAGTACAGGAGATTTGGTTGCAGTCTGGAATTTGTCACCAACAAGTCACAAGAAGGGTCTCAGTTTTGCCGAGGTTTTGGTGGCATTGGAGGACTCCTCCGTTATCAGCTTGATGTTCGAGCTTTTGATGAGCTTTCTGATGATGGGGAAGTTTTCGAAGACTCTGAATAGCAATTACCAACTTCTCAAGTACCAGCGCAGAAGTTGAGCGGAAAAGCCTGTACTGGTGTGCAAGGGCTATCGCCTGATTTGTTCACTCATGTTCTAAGTGAAAAATTTCGAAGAGCTCTTCTGGTGAGTTTCATTATTCTGCCAGCCTATTCTTTGTATGTAATGGTTCAAGAAGCTTGTCACTGATGTATTTGTTTTTAACTAGATGGATGACCTGCGTGGAGAACCTAAATTGTCATCAAACTTCCTCATGCGCTCATTCAGGAAAAGTTGTCACTGCTCCAACCCTGTTCAGTTCCAGAGCGATTCAGGTGGTTGAAAGAATGAACAGATGTAGCAGTGTGGCAATTGTTTTCCCATTGAAGATGGAGAGCATCAAAAACTTTATGTTATGCACTTCTTGGAGGAGTGATGCATATGAATAATGTTATTTATATTTATTTATCTATAGAGTATGATTATGACTCTGCATGAAGTTTTTATGTTTAAATTTTGATGATAATTTGATGTCATGGGATTTTTTATGAATGTTATTGTATAAGCGCACCGGCCATCTTTCCGGCACTATTCTGGATCACAGATATCATATTTGTTCACAAGAGGTACTCCTAGACCTTTGATTGCCTCCTCAGGCTTATAACAGGTACCAAAATCAAGCTGAATCCAGTCACGAACTCTATTATACCTATCCCCGCAAAGGTACCCGGTCCTCACTGACCTAATTGGTAAATAACCTAGAAAAGTGTTGTCCAAACCCAAAGGTTTTTCACTTCCTATTCTTCCTAAAAGAAAGCTAACTCCAGAACGCGCACCATCATGACTTGTGAAAGTAAACTTCATCACAGGTCCTTGGAACATTTTAAGGTGCTTTGGACTAATTATGAAATGAGAAGTTATCATATCGAAAACAACACAAATAGCAAACCCCGTGAATGTGGGTGTGTACCAATTCTTGGGCAAGGCCACTGAGATTCTATCTGTCCCCCAGTTTTTGTACGTAAACCACTCGGGGATCTCCACACCAGGGACAAACATTCCAAATCTGTCAAATTTCTTGTATGATCCCTGCATGCACCATCAAAAGGAAAATAAGGAATGTCATTCACCCCAGCTGTATAAAAAGTAGTTTATTTTATGCTTTTCATGTGGGAAGAGTTGTGGCTGGATGCATATATTGTTATACTTACCTTGAGCATGTGCTTCAATAATCAATCAAGCGAGGAGGCGTGACCTTTATTTTCTACAAGTTGATGACATTTTGTGAGTGAAACTTCACGCAGCATTGGATATTTGGTTAATTGATCAATGCTCATCAAAGATGTGCATTCATCAGCAAATAGCTCTTCTATACTTGGAGGTAGTTCCGGGAAACTCTCAAGCCTCCTACAATCAGCCAATGCAAGAACTTTAAGTTGAGTGAGACGACTTATGCTTGCAGCTGGAATATTTGAAAAATTGTTACCATCGAGATTCAATTCCCCCAAAGACTGTAAGAACCCAAGATCACATAAAATGCCTCCATCTGAAATGTTGCAGTCACTAACATACAGCGTGATCAATGAGGAAAGACCCGATAAATTCTGAAAATTTACACCCATAGACTTCTGGGCATGGCTTGAGCTACTTACTTGTGAACCCAAAGCATTACATCCACGGAGAGCTAAGTGCTTAAGATTTTTAAGAAGAGTCATAGAGGACGGAATCTTTTGGATGGCTGTGTGAGTGCAGTGGAGCTCCTCTAAACCAACTAAATGTCCCAAATCATCAGGTAAATTTTCAAGTTTTGAGCATCCAGACACATCAAGTGTTTTCATATACTTCAACCTGAAAATACTGCTGGGTAGACTCTCAAGATGCTTGCAGTAACTTAGATTTATCACACTAACTCCTGAAAGGTTCTCAATTGATGCGGGCAGTTCACTAATAGCAGTCGCTCCCAAATACAGTTCCGATAAACTATGCATTTTCCCATCTATTTCTGGGAATGTTTTCAGTTTTGAGCAGCCCGAAAGAATGAGAATTTCAAGCTTTCCTAGTCGAAAACTCTTTGGTAGGGTCTTTAAATTTCTGCAGTTCGCCAGGTTCAGCAAGACAAGCTTTCCGAGATCTCCAACAGAAAATTTGAATTCTACTAAACTTGTGCACTCTTCAAGAACCAGTCTTTCAAGATTAGGGGTGCCTGAAAAATCTGGCGTCCTTATTAGCTTCTGCGAATGGCCAAGGTTAAGGTACTTCAGACTTCCTAGAATTTGTCACAAAGACCCAAGTGGAAAGACTTTAGGTTAGTAAATTGAGTAAACCACTATATTTAAATCGATCCAACCAACCAATAGGAAAAAACTAACAAGTTGTTTTCCCTGAAAGCTAATTGGCAGACTTTTGGAAGGATATCCGTGCCAATCAAGCCACCTCAACTCATCAGGAAGAAAATCAGGGCCCTGGCAAACATAGGCATTCTGGAACTTGAGAAACCTTAGCCTGGCCATCTGCACGAAAGCCGTGTGACTAACATTCACTTGTTCTTCAGTAGTCAGGTGCAATGACATGCCTTCGATCTTCTCAGTGCCCTAATAAGCAAAAACATTAAAGGCGGATGACAAAAGGGAAATAATATAAGAAGTCATATGATCGTAACTACGTACCAAGTTTCTTTCAAGTACGGGAGAAATATCTTCGTAATTCCACAACCTACTATATATTCTTGGATCGTAAGAAACTTCTCGACGAACAATGTGCCAGCCCATTTCTTGTATCAATTGGTGCATTGTAATGCGACCGTTAAGTATAGTGATCAAAGATTTCTCCATGAGAACTTTTATACCAATGACGGCTAAAATGAAAACTCTCTAGTATTCTGATCACTGAATCTTTCTTTTTCCCAGAAAAGAAGCATGCAATATCTAGGAATATCTTTTGCTCATTATTTTTTAGTCCATTGAAACCTGATTCGAGTTTTTTCAAGATTTCATCGTTTGGTATTTGTTTCAAACGCTCCACTTCACTTTTCCATTCAGCTAAACTTCTTCCATACAAGAAACTGCCCCGGACTTTAAGAGCTAAGGGGAGTCCGCCAGAATGCTTTATCACTTGAGCTGACAGATCCGCAAATTCCTTGGTGGGGTGGTTCTTCTTGAAAGCATGTTGTTTAAACAGTTGAAAACTTTCATTGTAATTTTTGTTTAAACAGTTGAAAACTTTCATTGTAATTTAAAGTTGTCAGTCTGTATATCCTTTCAACCTCATACTTAACAAGCAAGTGTTTGTTTTTGGTCGTTATGATGACTCTACTTCCGGGACCAAACCATTCACGCTCCCCGGCTAAAGCATCTAACTGATCTGTGTGATCAACCTCATCAAGAACAAGAAGAACCTTTTTGTACCGTAGTCTTTGTTTTTGCATATTGGACCCTTCAAACGAATAGTTGATCCTTAGGTTCTTTACAACAAGGATTTCAGAAAAGTATCTCTTGCAAGCGCTCTAGGCCGTGTTTTGATGAACGATCTCTGACTTCATGAAGAAAACATGCACCCTCAAATTGACTCCGGATATTCTCATAAATAACTCTCGCTAGAGTTGTCTTACCCACTCCGCTCATTCCCAATATTCCAAGGAAGCGAACTACACCAGACTCGACACCAAGCATTTTATATAATTTGTTCATGTGTGACTCCATTCCGACTAGATTTTCAGCATTGCTTGCATGTCTCTGACCACCCAATCTAGCCATTGTATCTTTCAAAATTTTGTTTATGACTTTAGCTTCATGTCTGCATACCACAAAAGTCGTAAAAATATGTTTATTGGATAGTAGAAAGCTTTCTTTATCAAAAACAAAAAAAGTTTTTTTTGGTCCTACAAGGATAAGTATCATCTCAGACAACGGTATGTTTGATTAAATTTCAATTAAGCTGGAATTTTCTCTTTCTCAACTTGAACTAAATGAACTTTAATCCCAACGGCGGAACAAAATGGACAGCAGAATGCTTTAAAACAAGCTATCCAATATTACTGAACCCATCCTTTCCACCAACGATCTCCAAGCTTGAAATTAATTGTGAAATATAAGATGTAAAGGTATATCCAAATAAATTCTTCCACAGTCCCACCCAAATTACATATCAAGTAGTACATAATTACATGATCTGTAGTAGCATGGATCTAGTTCTAGTGGCCGGTGATGCAAAATAGAAAACATATTATGTACTTAGAGCAACTTATTAACATTAAACAAAAATAATTGATGTCATGATACTTACGCATCGGCAGTATTTGGCAAATCCCAGCCAGATAAATTAGCTGCTTCCTCCAGGGCTGCCCTCCATTTTTGCACCTTGTCATCCAGCTTGAAAATATCTTCATGATTGCCAAATGCTTCTCCATAGCTGTGCTTTTGTTTCCTCACCGTTGATGGATCAACATCGTAGAACACCGGAAGGACAATTTGTTCTTTTTGTTTGTTGCACTCCATGATCTTTGTTAATTCATCTAAACACCATG
This sequence comes from Capsicum annuum, assembly GCF_002878395.1. Taxonomy (NCBI): domain Eukaryota; kingdom Viridiplantae; phylum Streptophyta; class Magnoliopsida; order Solanales; family Solanaceae; genus Capsicum; species Capsicum annuum. The sequence continues at coordinate 218,187,645 of NC_061119.1, forward strand.
TTGAATCAGCATAGTTTTTAGAGAATATGATCAAAGCTATCCTTGACTCTTCAATCGCTCTCACAAGGTCCGGTGAAATGGACTTGCCTTTCTCAAGTCTCTCGTCATCTTTGAAGGTGTTGATCCCCTTCAGTTGCAGAGCAACGTAGAGATGGTCAACAGATGTTTTGCGTACATCTTCACCCCTAAAACTTAAGAAAACATCGTAACTCCATTGAATAATTTCTGGGGATGGAAGTTATGAGCTTTTTTGATTCATTTTTTTGTGGCTGAAAAAAGTAAATTATCAAACCAAAACTTTGCAACTGCAAGGCAATAAAGCAAGACGCTAGAAAAGGAAATCAGTACTAAACCAATCAATCAATCTATCACAATGAAAGTGGTTATAGGACTCTGAATAACATGTACACCTAAACAGCAGCTTGTATTTATATATGCAGGTGATGCCTTAGCATATGATAACAAATACAACGTTATAGAAGGCGACATCATTATTTGACATTAGAGCAACTCTTCTTCCACGAAAATATATGTTAAAAGTTGAGAAAATCTGTGGTCATGACCCAATAAAAGAAGTAGACATTGTCGTCGAAAACCATCTACAAATGAATCTGTTAAGTAACTTCACATTCATATAGTATATTATAAGTTTCCATTGATAAGGATTTGCAATATTATTCAATTTGATATCACTAACTCTGCAGTTGATAGGTACGTACCTACTATGTAATATGATTTTCCGTTGACAAAATGAATTTAGTGGACTTGTAAGAGCGTGTCATTGACAACATATATATATATATATATATATATAAATGAATAAATATCTCATCAATACAGTAGGACATAGGTAGAAACACTTTAAGACAGCACAATATTTTCAGTTATACTTTCAGCCTTGCATTTTTCTCATCTCCTACGGATGAAGAAACGACACAACTATGTAAGAAAGACAGCAGAGCTTGCAACCCAATGTTTTGGAAAATCATGCTACCAGATACAGACCATATCAGTACTGCATTTTGGGATTTCTATTCTTCTATTTGTCTCTGGATGCACAAAATGACTTGAGCTTTACCTGTATGTTTTACAGAAAGTGAATGATACTCTTAACTTCTACCAATGGCTCTTTTCTTGAATCCAAGAGAAGAAGCTTGAACTACTTCCTTGTAATCCTAAAGCATTACATCCACGAAGAGATAATTGTTTAAGGTTCTTTAACAGAGAAACAGAAGAAGGAATCGTTCGGATGGCTGTGTCAGTGCGGTGGAACTCCTCCAAACCAATTAAATATCCCAAGTGATCATCTGGTAAATTTTTAAGTTTTGAGCATCCGGAAACATCAAGTATTTTCAGAAATTTCAACCTATAAATACTTCTTGGAAGACTCTCAAGACGCTTGCAATAGCTTAGATTTATCACACTAACTCTTGACAGGTTTTCAATTGATGCGGGCAGTTCACTCAAAGCACTCGCTCCCAAATACAGTTCTGTTAAACAATTCATTTTCCCTTCTATTTCTGGAAATGATTTGAGTTTAAAGCAGCCTGATAAGATAAAAACTTCAAGCTTTTCCAATTGAATGCTTTCTGGTAGGGTCTTTAAATTCCGGCAGTTCTTCAAATTCAGCAAGACTAGCCTTCCAAGATCTCCAACAGAAAAATTGATTTCAACCAAACTTGTGCATTCTTCGAGAACCAGTCTTTCAAGATTAGGGGTGCCTGAAAAATCTGGGGTCCTTATTAGCTTCTGTGAATAGCTAAGGTTAATACACTTCAACCTTCCGAGAACCTTATAGGTTTCCCAAAGTTGTATAATGCTACTACTTTTCAATTTCAAAGAAACAAGTTGTTCTCCTTGAAAGCTAATTGGCAGACTTTTCGAAGGATATCCATGCCAATCAAGCCACCTCAATTCATCAGGAAGAAAATCAGGACCCTGGAAAACATATGCATTCCGGAATTTGAGAAATCTTAGTCTGGTCATCTGCATAAAAGCCGCGCGACTAACCTTCACTTGTTCTTTACTAGTCAAGTTCAACGATATGCCTTCGATCTTTTCAGTTCCCTAATAAGCAAGAAGATACAAGGAGGATGAGAAACTTAAAGGAAAAGAATATACCAAGTCATATGCTTGTAAATACATACCAAATTTCTTTCAAGTACCAGAGAAATATCTTCCTGTTTCCACAACCTACTATACATTTTTGGATCATTGGAAGCTTCGCGACGAACAATGTGCCATCCCATTTCTTGTATCAATTGGTGCATCAAAATTCTACCTTCCGAGATAGTAATCAGAGATTTCTCCATGAGAACTTTTATGCCAATGGCTGATCTAAAATTAAAACTATCGAGTATTCTTATTACTGCATTTTTCTTCTTTCCTGTGAAGAAACACGCAATATCTAAGAATAGCTTTTTCTCCACACTGTTGAGCTTAGTGAAACTTCGTTCAAGTTTCTGCAAGATTTCATTTTCCGGGATTTGCTCTAACCATTCTACTTCACTTGTCCATTCAGCCAAGTCTCTTCCATACAAGTAACTTCCCAAAACTTTCAGAGCCAAGGGTAGTCCAGCAGTACGCTTTATCACTTGAGCTGAAAGATCATCAAAGTCCTTAGCGGGGTAGATCTTCTTGAAAGCATGTTGCTTAAAGAGACGAAAACTTTCATATTCATTTAGTGGTTTCATTCTGTATATCTTTTCCACCTCATGCTTAACTAGCAAGTGTTTGTCTTTGGTTGTTATGATGATTCTACTTCCGGGACCAAACAACTCACACTTTCCAGCTAAAGCGTCTAACTGATCTATGTGATCAACATCATCAAGAACAAGAAGAACCTTTTTGCACTGTAGTCTCTTTCTTTGCAAATTATCTCCTTCATATAAATTGTTGATCCTTAGTTCTTTTAGGACAAGGATCTCCGAAAGAAGTATCTCTTGCAAGCGCTCTAGGCCTTGTTTTGATGAACGGTCTCCAACTTCATGAAGAAAACACGCACCTTCAAATTGACTCCGAATATTATCATAAATGACTCTCGCTAGAGTTGTCTTCCCCACTCCGCCCATTCCCAATATCCCAAGGAAGCGAACTTCATCAGACCTGACCTGAAGCATTTTATACACTTTTTGCAGGTGTAACTCCATTCCAACAAGATCTTCAGCACTGCTTGCATGTGTGTGTACACTCAATTTAGTCATTATATCTTCCACAATTTGCTTTATGACTCTAGCTTCATGCCTGCATACCACAAAGCATGCCTTCGTTTATCAAAAAGTGTTTCTTTCGTCCTACAAGGATAAGTAATCTCTCAGACAACTATTTGCTTAAATTTTAGTAATCTCCAACTTGATCTAAATGAAGTACAATATCAAGCCCAAGAAAATGTACAACATAGTGGTTTAAACCTAGTTCTTTAACATTACTGAAACCCATCCTCTTCATGAATTTCTAATTCCCCCAAAGCTGTTGAGACAGTAATGTTCATTCTTTATATATCACTTTATTTCCAGTAACTATTTTGGATTCCGATAGGGCATACAGAAAGAAATCATGTAGTAACACATGACTTAAGAACGTAAATCTAGATAATTCTAGTTAAAGAAAATGATAAAAGGGTCAAATTTGTTCTTTTATCGCCCTTCGTTGATACTTGTAGTTAGATGTCCAACATTTGGTCTTACTGATGGAAAATATATATGAACAATTATCACGACAAGATTAGTTTGATGATACTTACGCGTTAGCAGTATTTGGCAAATCCCAGCCGGATAAATTAGCTGCTTCCTCTAATGCTGCTCTCCATTTTTGCAACTTGTCATCGTTGAAACGATCTTCATGTTTGCCAAATGCTTCTCCATAGCTATGCTTTTGTTTCCTCACCGTTGATGGATCTATATCATAGAAGACCGGAAGCACAATTTGTCCTTTTCGTTTGTTGCATTCCATGATCTTTGTTAATTCATCTAAACACCATGTTGAATTAGCATAGTTTTTGGAGAATACAATCAGCGCGATCCTTGACTCTTCGATTGCTCTCAGAAGGTCTGGTGAAATGGAATTGCCTCTATCTAGTTTCTCATCATCTTTGAAGGTGTTTATCCCCTTCTGTTGAAGAGCAACATAGAGATGATCAACAAATGTTTTGCGTACATCTTCACCTCTAAAACTTAAGAAAACATCATAGCTCCAATAAGAGTTTTTCTGTGTCATTTTTATGGCTGAGAAAGTAAAAAACTATTCTTCTTTGCTTCAAAGAGGAAAGGATTAATAACTTCTAAGTAATTATTATATACTATAATGCCCCAATATTTGGTCATCTTCCAGGAAACTGATCAGAAAAAGTGAGAAAGTGAGTCAGCTACAAATGCTTTTTTTAAGCAGATGGAGACAAAGGTTTTGACTACTAAAATAAAGCATCCAACAATTGATTCTTCCCCCTAAAATTAAATATTGAATAGTGATTTAAAGGATCAAACTTTAGATAAACTTGATGAAAATTAATCAATGCATATTTAAGGGACTATTTTGAATCTACCCTTAATTATAAGGGACTCTATTTGCCATTTTCTCTATTTTAGAACTTTAATAAAACAAGACCAAAAGCTGGAAAGTTGTGCCATAGCAATTTCAGCAGAAAGAAAAACTTTTGGCTTCCAAACACAGTTGCAAAGCTTCTCCATTTATGTATATTTGGTTTTTTTGATCAGATTATGATGTGATTGTTAAATCTATTTATACTAGTAATGATTTTGTGACCTATCAATATTTCAATTGTACTGCAATACTTTAAAGCTTCCCCTGTGATAAAATTTAACTTCAGCACACAAAAGAAAAGACTGAAGATTTTAGTATATCATGTCAAGCAATTAATCCAATCGGCTTAATTTGTGGTTTTCAAAACATGGATAATTTAGAGTTGTGAACCATGTACACTGTGTTGGAGTACAATTTGGAAGGTCCTATATGACATTGTTTCGATTTGTTGTCATATATTTGTGTTGCTTTCGTGTTGGATTGATAGCCCGTTAGGCCAAACTTTCAAAATCCGCTTAGTCTGAATGGTGCTTTTCGGCAGAAATACGTCTCAAAAAGATACTTTTGAAGAGTAGCAATTTGTGTTTGGCTTATTAAATTTTGAATAGCACGGACTTCAAAAGCACTTTTGAGAAAAGATATAAGAATTCTTTTTTCAACGTTAAACAATTCTTTCTTTTCTCTTCTGCATATCTGTTTCTTCGAAAGTATGATACTTCCTCCATAAGGTTCTTTTCGAGTGAATCTCTCTACTTGCTCACGCTTCAATAATATCGTCCAAGTACACAAGACGCATCCCCCAAGCTTTATTCTCGAATTTCCTTAGTGCTGTCGAACATGCCACAATTTCAATCCAGTCATTGGGACAGTAATCCTCATGATTGTAAGCTGTCAGAAAATGACGAGATGGTACACAGGCAAGGAGAGTGTGGTCTGAGTTCCGAATACTAGTATCACCTCCTTTTATGCCAACAACGCTACGTGTACTGCCTTCCTTTCCATCACTTGTTTTGAATTTAAGCATAACCGAAAATCCCTGTGATGGTTGTAGGTAGCCATCATATAGAGCACACCATTCCATACCTTCAAAAACAATACAAAAAGCAAATCCCCAGAAGTTGTCTGTGTACCAATTATTGGGAAGAGTCAGCGTAACATTGTCCCCTAACTTCGTATTTGGAAACCACTTAGGAATCTCCGATCCAGGGATGCAAATGCTGATATCACTGCGTAGCACGTATAGTCCCTGCCACATAAATGGAATTCAATATCATTTTCCAATCATTCACCACATTCTCGAGGGAACTGGGAGTACATTCATGAGTCGTGTGATTGCTGGTTGGGGAGTTGATTTGTATAAATTCTTCTACTTTATGTTTTCTTAGTTAGTTAGAAATGCATGTAGGAGGACATCGTAAAGAGTTACTTATTTACCTTGAGCATGTTACTCCATAATGCATCAACCAAGGAAGCATCATGAAATTGATGACATTCACTAAGTGAAAGTCGGCGCAGTGTTGGATATTTTGCTAATTGATTGATACTCCTTAAAGATGTACATTCATCGGCATGAACCTCTTCTATAGCTCCAGGAAGCTCAGGGAAATGCTCAAGCCTACTACAACCAACCAATTGAAGGACCTTTAGTCGAGTGAGACCGCTGATGCTTGCAGCTGAGATATTGGTAAAAGTGTTACCACCAAGATTCAATTCCATCAAAGATGGTAAGAAGCCAAGATTACATAGGATGCCTCCATCTGAAATGCTGCAGTTACCTATATCCAGCATTGTCAATGAACAAAGACCCGATAAATTAGAGAAAGCTAGACCCAAATCTTCTCTCTGTGAAGCGAGAGCATTACAGCGACGTAGAGTTAAGTGCTTAAGGTTTTTTAGAAGGGAAATGGTGGATGGCATCATTTCAATGGGTGTGTCATCACAATGGAGCCCTTCCAAACCAACTAATAACCCCAATTCATCTGGTAGTTTCTTAAGTTTTGAGCACTTGGACACATTAAGTGTTTTAAGACAGTTTAACCTAACAATACTCTTTGGAAGGCTCTCAAGATTCTTGCATGAGCTTAGATTTATCAGGTTAACTCCTGATAGTTTCTCAACTGATGCGGGTACTTCACTCAAAGCAGTCGCTTCCAAATATAGTTCCGATAAACAGTTCATTTCCTCTTCTATTTCTGGGAATACTTTTAGCTTTGAGCAGCCAGATAGAATAAGAACCTCAAGATTTTCCAATCCAATACTCTTTGGTAGGCTCTTTAAATTGACGCAATTCTTCAAATTGAGCAACAAGAGCTTTTTGAGATCTCCAACAGAAAAATTGATTTCTATCAAACTTGTGCACTCTTCAAGAACCAACCTTTCAAGATTAGGGGTACCCGAAAAATCTGGGGTCCTTATTAGCTTATGTGAATGGCTAAGGTTGATGTACTTCAGCTTTCCTAGAACCTGTCACAACAAAACAAAAAGCAAAAAATAAATGAAAATTCTAAAAGCCTAGATTAGTACAAAAAATATAAACCAATCTATCAGAAAAGCCTTTCCAAAGTTAATATAAACCTTGGAGCCTTTCCAAAGTTGTATGATGCGACTATTTTTCAACTTCAAACTGACGAGTCGTTCTCCCTGGAAATTAATTGGCAGACTTTTTGAAGCATATCCATGCCAAGAAAGCCAGCTCAACTCACCAGGAAGAATATCAGGACCCTGAGAAACATATGCATTCTTGATTTTGAGAAACCTGAGTCTGGTCATCTGCATGAAGGCTGTGACACTAACATTCACTTCTTTGACGTTAGTGAAGTTCAATGACATCCCTTTGATCGTATTTGTGCCCTAATTAGAATGCATAAAGTTAGAGAAAAAAGGAGAAAAGGTAAGGCAATTGATACATATAAACGATAGGCCATGTTATTGCTTTCACTAATTAGTTAGATAGGAAGCCATGCATATTTTCGCAAAGACTTACCAAATTTCTTTCAAGTGCTTGAGAAATATCAGTGTACATCTTAGCCAAGTTCAAAGATATGCCTTCGATCTTTTCTGTGCCCTAGTAGCAACAATGAAGGTGGATATATAAATGATATATATAAAGCTGCAACATATAGTAACAATAGGAAGTCATACTTTTGCACGAACGTACCATATTTCTTGCAAGTATTTGAGAAATGTCTTCGGACTTCCATAACCTACTATATTCTCTTGGATAGTCAGAAGCCTCTCGACGAACAATGTACCAGCCCATTTCTTGTATCAATTGATGCATTATAATCCTACCTTCTGAAATACTAATCAAAGATTTCTCCATGAGAACTTTTACACCAATGACAGGGCTAAATTCAAAACTCTTAAGTATTCTAGTCACTGAATCTTTCTTTTTCCCTGTAAAGAAACATGCAATGTCTAAGAATATCTTTTGCTCGTTACTGTTGAGTCCAGTGAAACTTGGCTCGAGTTTCTTCAAAATTTCATCTTCTGGTATCTGTTTCAACCGTTCCACTTCACTTCTCCATTCAACCAAATCTCTTCCATACAAGAAACTGCCCAGGACTTTCAGAGCCAAGGGGAGTCCAGCAGTATACTTTATCACTTCAGCTGAAATACGCTCAAATTTCTTGGTAGGGCGGTTCTTCTTGAAAGCATATTGTTTAAAGAGTTGCAAACTTTCCTCTTCATTTAAAGTTCTCATTTTGTACATCTTCTCTACGTCATGTTTAACAAGCAAGTGTTTGTCTTTAGTTGTTATGATGATCCTACTTCCGGGACCAAACCATTCACGCTTCCCAGCTAAAACATCTAAATGATCTATGTGATCAACATCATCAAGAACAAGAAGAACCTTTTTGTACCGTAGCCTATGCTTTTGCATATTAACCCCTTCAAATACATTGTTGATCCTTAGATCTTTTATGAAAAGGATCTCAGAAAGAAGTATCTCTTGCAATCGCTCTAGCCCTTGTTTTGCTGAACGATCTCTAACCTCATGAAGAAAACATGCACCCTCAAATTGACTCGAAATATCATCATAGATAACTCTTGCTAGAGTTGTCTTTCCCACTCCGCTCATTCCTAATATTCCAACAAAGTGAACTCCACCAGACCCGACTCCAAGCATTTTATACACTTTCTGCATTTGTGACTCCATTCCAACAAGATTTTTAACATTGCTCGCATGTCTCTGGCTACCCAATTTAGCCATTATATCTTCCACAATTTCCTTTACGAATCTAGCTTCATGCCTGAACAGGGAATATAACGAAGAATGTCTCAAAATTATGTTTAGTGGCACCGTAAAATCATCATTTATACAATTTAGTGGTTCAAAAACAGTTCTCTAATATTACTGGAACTCGTACTTTTTATGAATTTCTGATTTCGCGGAAGCTGTTAAGACAGTAGTGATGCTATAAAACCATCAGGTGGAGTAGTGATGCTATAAGAGGAGGACATGTTTCAACTAGAGAGAAGTGTAGTGGCCCTTGTGATGCAAAATAGAAACGAACCAAGAATTTAGAAAGTAATTGAACAATTATCACGATGAGATCACTGGTTTCATGATACTTACGCATTGGCAGTATTTGACAAATCCAAGCCAGATAAATCAGCTGCTTCCTCCAGTGCTGCCCTCCATTTCTGCACCTTGCTACCCTTGAAACGGGCTTCATGATTGCTAAATGCTTCTCCGTAGCTGGTTTTTTGTTTCCTCACTGTCATTGCATCTACGTCATAGAAGACCGGAAGGACAATTTGTCCTTTCACATTCTTGCATTCCATGATCTTCACTACTTCATCTAAGCACCATTTCGAATCAGCATAATTTTTTGAGAAGACGATCAAAGCTATCCGCGACTCTTCAATTGCTCTGATAAGATCTGGTCCTATCGACTTGCCTTTCTCAAGTTTCTCATCGTCTTTGAAGGTATGAATACCCTTTTGCTGCAGAGCAACATAGAGATGATCAACAAATGTTTTTCGTACATCTTCACCTCTAAAACTTAAGAAAACATCGTAATTCCACCGAGCGGATAGATCAGGGGAAGTAGAGGATGAATAAGAGCTCTTCTCTATCATTTTTGTGGGCTGAACAAATAAAAAGTTGGCTATATATGTCTGTTCTTGCTTCAAACAAGAAGCTGGAGAAGAGGAAAACTACTTTAGGCTAGCAAGATCATCATATAAATGCTACTTTATGACTATACTTAGCACTGATCGTGCTAAGTATACGCAATTTATACCACTAACTCAAATCAAAGCTATTCATGTTACTTTGTCTTCACAATTATAATAGAAACATATATGCACGACAAAAGGTGTGCCATAATGCTGAATATACTAATTGAAATTACTGTAGACAGTCATCTTCCAGCATATTAAAAGTGTATTGAGAATATTATTCATGTTACTACTTTAAAATTGTGCTTGTGGACTCCTAGACTTTGCTGCCATTCACTGAATAAGACATGAATACATTAAATAAATGTTTCTGAGTAGATTTATTGAAACCTCCTTTTTGACTCTTGTCTTCACGTTTGTTTATGTAATGATAAGATTAATTAAAAGGATTGGCACGACTTGAAGTCGTCCTTATTTGCACGTGAAGTCGTAAACTAAATCGAATTCTTCAAAAATACATTAATTTCGTAAGTATTCGATATACACTCATCAATATTTTTTAAGAGTATGAACAACATAATTTATAATTATGCCTGAATATAATATTTTATTTGCCCAACCACTATAGCTGGTCTTTAGCAAGCCCAAAAATTTTTAATCTAGTTGCTTTTGTGGAAGAGAATATGGCTTCTTTTTTAATTTTTTCAATTTAATGAAACGTCCATTTTATTTTATTTTTGCCTCGTAGGCCTTTATGCTATTTATCTATAAAGTATGAGTATGACTCACATAATTTTGGTATTTTTTATGAATGGTATGTTGACGAGATGTGTAGACCATACAGGTACTCTATTTGTGGGTGGGATTACTTTTCTTCTTTTTGGATGTGAATGACGCATCAACTTGATTTTAAAAACTCATGCCCAGTAAAAACTCTTAGATAAAATCACGTATTTATTATTCTCTCCGTCTCAATTTAGGTGAGGTAGTTTTACTTGGTACGGAGTTCAATAAAGAAAGGAAGACTGAAATTTGTGGTAGCTTTATTTATCTATTTACAAAAGCAAAATTGTCTAGGTAAATCAATATATTGTTAATACCAGCAATTAGAATCATCACTGCATATCAACACCCCCACAATCTTCAAGCATTTGCAATTCTTTTTTTTTTTTTTTTTAATATATAAAAACCTTTTGGATATGGTAATCAACATTTGTTTAATTTACATAAAGAAACAATGAAACAAACAGTAAAGAGCAAAATCCACTAATTATAAAGTTTTGAACAGATTTGAGCATGAGCCAATTGAAGAGACGACTTTTCATATGTCATTTCCTGAAGAAAACTTTTGCCCATCAATACTTTTCCTCTTCAATTCTCATACACTAGATGCACTCCCAAACCTTTGGTCACCGCATCCTTGTGAATACAATCATAGAACCCAATCTCAAGCTGAATGAAGTTATTAGGATCATCAAACTGACTAGACATCACAAGTGGTACAAGGGCCTGCAAAGTGTTACCTGAACCCACAGGTTTTTCACTTCCTATTTGGCCCAAACAACACCATCTCTGACTCACCGAACCATAATGATCTGTGAGCGTAAACCAAAACCAAAATCCTTGGAAATTTTTTAGGCTTCTGTTGTAATTATGATGTATGGAAGGAGTCATCATGTCAAAAACAACACAAATAGCAAACCCCCTGAATGTGGGTGTGTGCCAATTTTTGGGCAAGGACACTGAGATTGAATCATTTCCAGAGTTCTTGTATGTAAACCACTCAGGAATCTCCTTACCAGAGATGAGCAAACTAAAACTGTTATCCCGGTATGATCCATGCACGCGCCATGAAAAGAATGTTATTATGTTACTATCATTTTATGTGGGTAAAGTTTAGCTTGGAAGCATATATAAATAGTTGCTTACCTTGAGCATATGCTTCAACAATGAATCAAACATAGAGGCATGTCGTTTATATTTTACAAGCTGATGACAATTTGTGAGGGAAACTCTATGCAACATTGGATATTTGGTTAATTGATCAACGCTCATCAAAGATGTGCATTCATCAGCAAATAGCTTTTCTATACCTGGAGGTAGTTCCGGGAAACTCTTTAAGCCTCTTACAACCAGACAATGCAAGGACTTTAAGTCGAGTGAGACGACTTATGCTTGCAGCTCGGATATTGGAAAAATTGTTACCGTCGAGATTCAATTTCATCAAAGACTGTAAGAATCCAAGATCACTTAAAATGCCTCCGTCTGAAATGTTGCAGTCACTAAGATCCCGCGTGATCAATGAAGAAAGACCCGACAAATTCTTGACATGGCTTGAGCTACTTACTCGTGAACCCAAACCATTACATCCACGGAAAGATAAGTCGGTAAGATTTTTTAGAAAAGAAAAAGAGGACGGAATGGTTTGGATGGCTGTGTGACTGCAGTGGAGCTTCTGTAAACCAACTGAAAATCCCAAATCATCTGGTAAATTTTTAAGTTTTGAGCATCCGGACACATCAAGTGTTTTCAGACACTTCAACTTAAAAATACAGCTAGGAAGACACTCAATTCTCTTGCAGTTGCTTAGATTTATCACATTAACTCCTGACAGGTTCTCAAAGGATTCAGGCAGTTCACTCAAAGCAGTCGCTTCCAAAAACAGTTCTGATAAGCGATGCATTTTCCCTTATATTTCTGGGAATGCTTTCAGTTTTGAGCAGCCTGAAAGGATGAGAATTTCAAGCTTTTCTAGTCGAATCCTCTTCGGTAGGGTCTTTAAATTTCTGCAGTTCTTCAGGTTCAGCAAGACTAGCTTTCCAAGATCTCCAACAGAAAATTTGATTTCTATCAAACTTGTGCACCCTTCAAGAACCAGTCTTTCAAGATTAGGGGTGCCTGAAAAATCCGGCGTCCTGATTAGCTTCTGTGAATGGCTGAGGTTAAGGTACTTCATATTTCCTAGAATCTGTCACAAAGACCAAAATAGGTTAGTAGTTTGAATAGATACTACTCTATATTTTTTATGGATCCAACCAACCAGTAGGAAAAACAATAGATAACTTAATATAAACCTTAGTGGTTTCCCAACGTTGTATGATGCGGCTATATTTCAATTTCAAACTAACAAGATGCTCTCCATCAAAGCTGATTGGTAGACTTTTTGAAGGATATCCGTGCCAATCGAGCCACCTCAACTCATCAGGAAGAAAATCAGGGCCTTGACAAACATATGCATTTCGGAATTTCAGAAACCTTAGGCTGGTCATCTGCATGAAGGCTGTGGGATTAACATTCACTTGTTCTTCATTAGTCAGGTGCAACGAAATACCTTCAATCTTTTCAGTACCCTAATAAGCAAGAATAAAAAAGGAGGATGAGAAAATTAAAGGAAAAGAACATACCAAGTCACATGCTTGCAAATACTTACCAAATTTCTTTCAAGTACGGGAGAAATATCTTCGCGCGTCCACAGCCTACTATGTATTCTTGGATTGTAAGAAGCTTCTCGACGAACAATGTGCCAACCCATTTTTTGTATTAATTGGTGCATTATGATGCGACCTTTTAAAATAGTGATCAACGATTTCTCCATGAGAACCTTTATGCCAATGACCGGGCTAAAATGAAAACTCTCAAGTATTCTGGTCACTGAATCTTTCTTCTTCCCTGAGAAGAAGCATGCAATGTCTAAGAATATTTTTTGCTCAATATTGTGGAGACCAGTGAAACTCGGTTCGAGTTTCTTCAAAATTTCATTTTCTGGGATTTGTTTCAAACGCTCCACTTCGCTTGTCCATTCTGCCAAACTTCCTCCACACAAGAAACTGCCCAGGACTTTAAGAGCTAAGGGGAGTCCACCGGTATGCTTTATAACTTGAGCTGACAGATCAGCAAATTCCTTGGTGGGGTGGTTCTTCTTGAAAGCATGTTGTTTAAACAGTTGTAAACTTTCATCGTAATTTAAAGAGCATATCCTGTATATCCTTTCAGCCTCGTACTTAACAAGAAAGTGTTTGTCTTTTGTCGTAACAATCACTCTGCTTCCGGGACCAAACCATTCATGCTCCCCGGCTAAAGCATCTTAACTGATCCGTGTGATCAACATCATCAAGAAAAAGAAGAATCTTTTTGTACCGTAGTCTTTGTTTTAGCATATTGGCCCCTTCAAATGAATTGTTGATCCTTAGGTCTTTTTCAACAAGGATTTCAGAAAGAAGTGTCTCCTGCAAGCGCTCTAGTCCGTGTTTTGATGAACGGTCTCTGACTTCATGAAGAAAACATGCACCTTCAAATTCACTCTGAATATTCTCATAAATAACTCTTGCTAGAGTTGTCTTCCCCACTCCGCTCATTCCCAATATTCCAAGGAAGCGAACTCCACCAGACTCGACACCAAGCATTTTATATACTTTGTTCATGTGTGACTCCATTCCGACAAGATTTTCAGCATTGCTTGCATGTCTCTGACCACCCAATCTAGCCATTATATCTTTCACAATTTTCTTTATGACTCTGGCTTCTTGTCTGCATACCACAAAGGTCTTAAACATATGTTTATTGGATAGTAGAAAACTTTCTTTATCAAAAAAATGCCTTTTTTTGGTCCTACAAGGATAAGAAACATCTCAGACAACAGTATGTTGTGCTTAAATTTCAATTAAGCTGGATTTTTCTCGTTCCTAACTTGATCTAAATGAACTGTAATCCCAACAACGGCGGAACAAAATGTACAGCAGAATGGTTTAAAAGAAGCTATCCAATATTACTGAACCCATCCTTTCCATCAACTATCTCCAAGTTTGAAATGAATTTTGAAAGATTAAGATGAAAAAGGTATAGCCAAATAAGTTCTTCCAAAGTCCTACCCAAATTACATATCAAGTAGTACCTAATTACATGATCTGTAGTAGAATGGATCTAGTTCTAGTGGCCGGTGATGCAAAATTAAGTATTTAGAGTAACTTATTAACATATCACGATGAGTTTGGCTTTAAACAAAGATAATATACTTACGCATCGGCAGTATTTGGCAAATCCCAGCCAGATAAATTAGCTGCTTCCTCCAGGGCTGCCCTCCATTTTTGCACCTTGAAACGATCTTCATGTTTGCCAAATGCTTCTCCATAGCTGTGCTTTTGTTTCCTCACCGTTGATGGATCAACATCGTAGAACACCGGAAGGACAATTTGTCCTTTTTGTTTGTTGCATTCCATGATCTTCGTTAATTCATCTAAACACCACATTGAATTAGCATAGTTTTTGGAGAGTACGATCAGCGCAATCCTCGACTCTTCGATCGCTTTCATAAGGTCTGGTGAAATGAACTTTCCTTTCTCAAGTTTCTCATCATCTTTGAAGGTGTTGATCCCCTTCAGTTGCAGAGCAACGTACAGATGATCAACAAATGTTTTGCGTACATCTTCACCCCTAAAACTTAAGAAAACATCGTAACTCCCATAAGAGTTTTTCTGTGCCATTTTTGTGACTAAGAAAGTAAAAAACTATTCTTGATTGCTTCAAAGAGGAAAGGATTAATAACTTCTAAGTATTATTATATAATACTATAATACTCCAATAGCTAGTCATCTTCCAGGAAACTGAATAGCAAAAGTGAGAAAGTCAGTCAGCTACAAATGCTTTTTTAAAGCAGATGGAGACTAAAGGTTTTGACTACTAAAATAAAGCATCCAACAATTGATTCTTCCCCTAAAATTAAGGGATCAACTTTAGATCGATAAACTTAAACGATGAAAATTAATCTATGCATATTTAAGGGACTATTTTGAACCCCTTAACTATAAATTTAAGGGACTGTATTTTTTTTTTTTTATCAGATTGTGATATGACTGTTAAATATTGTCAAGTGAATCTGATCTTATTAATAACTTTTGGATTTTCAATACATATAACTTGAACTCTATAATATTTGCTACGCTATTATTTTTCTCTGGACAAAAATGATTTGATGTAATTACCTGATTTATTTTTCAAAAAGTGAAGCAATTTAGCTTTTCATATATACGTTAATTATATTTTTTTTTTTATGCTATCAGTATAGTTTATTCTATATAATAGATTAATTACTGAACATTTTTTAAATCAGTTTCCAGTTTATTTGCCCAATCACTATAGCTGGTCTTTAGCAAGCCCAAAAATATTTAATCTAATTTCTTTTGTGGAAGAGAATATATATGGCTTCTTTTTTATTTTTTTAATTTAATGAAACGTCCAATTTTTTTATTTTATTTTTGCCTCGTAGGCCTTTATGTTATGATCATATAGGAGTACTATTTTTACGTGATAATACTTATGCATAATATATAATAGCATGGTTTTCTCTTTCCCTCATCAATTGTTTTAATTAAATTATCCACTCAATCACCGGAGTGTTAGCCAGCCACCAGACGGGATCGGTAACCATTTGCGCCACACTTCCTTACCTTAGCTGGATCTCGCTGGTGCCACCTAAACGGTACGTATTATTTGTGTTCATAGATATATAGCATGCATCTATATGACATTTATATCTATTTTCTTTATTCATTTTTGGTGAATTGCGCTATAATTGTGATCATTCATGATGATTTTCCGAATAATGAATCATAGATATCTTTTTCTTTTTCCCTTTTAATTAATCCTAATAATCTTTGTAGATCAGAGACAGATGCAAGATTTATTTGATAGGTTTCGAGCACCATCATTTCACTTTTGAAATTATGGATTCGGAATTTGCTACTTGTTAGTAAAATTTTAGTGATTTCGTCACATATATACATATATGTGTTCAATTGAACCCATTAAATATAAGCTCTATCCGCCTCTGCATGCGCTTTTGAATATGCAAAATTGCACGTTTTTACTGTCTATATATATGCATGGAGCTGCTTTTTCATGAATAAAAGAGTAGTATGTCAGATACATAATTAATTTTTTGTTTGATTATACAAAGAATCGTTTGTTTTATCAGTCGTTCCAAATTTGGATCAAATTTTTGTTTTGGAAAATCTTGTTTTGACGCAATGAAAGTGTGTGCATTTGGCTTGAAATGTATCTGTTTTTTGCTGTAGAATCATATTTTCATTCGTAATAACAGCTCCCAATTATCATGCTAACTTTCACAGAATATTTTCAGGATTTGTTTTGTAATTGAAAGAATCCAGAATGCGTTATGTGAAATTTGTTGCATGTCTTTTTTATAGCTAGTAAGACATTAGTTTGTAGCGTGTTCTGATTACTGCATATGGCGAGAAAAGCTTTTGGAGCTTTAAAAGATTCCACAATGGTGGGAATGGCCAAGGTTAACAGCGAATACAAGGTGAACTATATATATTTTTATATCTACTGTTATACTCTAAATATTGAGTTACTGAAGAATGTCCTTTTCTTCAGAAACTAAATGTTGCTATACTCAAAGCCACAAACCATGTCGAGGTATTGCCAAAGGAGAAGCACGTACGAAGTAAGTTTAGTTTCAACTTTGCACATTACTCATGAACCTTTTGAGTATTTGACTTGGCGTTGTAAGTGCATTTCCTACTTTTGCAGCTCTTTTCAATGCGATTGCAGGCAACAGACCTCGAGCAGATGTTTGCTATTGCTTACATACTCTTTCCAAGAGGCTCGCCAAAACACATACTTGGCAAGTATGATCCAATGACTCAGTCGAATCATCTTTGTGATTGAGAGTTCATGTGTTCTTTTCTACTGACGGACTCCTACATTCATTTTTTCTTCAGGTTGCACTAAAAGCTTTAATTGTTATTCATCGTGCTATGAGGGAAGTTGATGTATCATTTCTTCACGAGCTTGTTAATTATAGTGCTCATAGAGGCCATTTGTTAAACCTAACACATTTCAAGGATGATTCGAGCGCAAATGGTACTTATCTCGCTCCTATCATTTTTCTTAATTATCATATGCAACAAATTACTACTAAAATGTGAGAAACTAAACATATGGATTCGTCTGATTTTGACTGATTGTGAAGCATGGGACTATTCTACGTGGATTCGTTTGTATGCTTTATATCTGGAAGAATACCTTGAATGCTACAGCTTGGTGAGATACGATTTTCAGAGAGAACGAAAGGTATTCTATTTGCCTTGAAACAAACTAAAGATGCAGTGAGGTCCTTTTCTTGAATTATTTCGGAATCCCTCTGTCCTATTGACACGTACTATTTTTTAGTCTGTTTCGTAAATGACACCATATATTTTGAAAATCTACAACTCTAAACTTCTCATTTTACCGTTAATAACATGCTCTTACGATACTAGAAATGTCACGGTATGAGCACAAACTTTAGTGAAAGATCCTTTTGATATGTCAACAATCAGTCTTTCTTTCATAAACTTGTGTTTCAGAAGACATCTTTATTTTGTTATGAAATTGTTGTTGATGCTAAACAGAGAATGAAGGAGGTAAACACCCCAACCTTGATACAGACAATACCTTGTTTACAGAAACTGCTCTCTCGCCTTGTCGATTGTCAGGTGATGGATTGATTCAATTACTGAATTACCATTTTGAAATACGTTATACAATACATTTTCTCTTCTTTAGATGAATAATGTCTGTCGTATTTTCAGCCAATGGGAGCAGCTCAATATAATTTCTTGATTCAACATGCCCTTTCAATTGTAAGTAATTATCGAATCTACATATGCACCGGTAATTTTATTCGGCTTTGAAGCTTTTCACATTCAAAAATCAACTTACCATTTATGTTTCGTTTAACACAGGTTGCAGCAGAAAGTGCAAGTCTATATGTAGCAATTGCTGATGGGATGCTTAACTTAGTGGACAAGGTACGATATAATCCAAGTGTTTGGTTCACTTATCGGATCTATTTGCAAAGCATTGACTAATAACCTTCTACAGTTTTTTCATATGCAACGTCATGATGCAGTCAGAGCACTTGAAATTTATCGAAGGACAGGAGATCAGGTACGTGCATTTCCTATTTTAAGCTCGACTCATTGTGCATAGTTTGTTTTGACACTTAGAATATGTGTGATTTGCAGGCAGTCAAGTTATCTGAGTTCTTTGAGATATGTAGGAACCTTGATTTTGGACGAGGCCAGAAGTACGTTAAAATAGAAAAGGTGATCCATTTTGACAATCTCCTTAATTCATTCTGGTGTCGATTTCTTACTTCAAGAAATTCTTGTTTCCATCCCTCGTTTTATTCTCTCAAATACAAACAAGTGACGACTAACAGATTTCTAAGTTTGTTTGATTATGTTATTTTTCCTCATACACTTTGATATACTAATACTTTTTATTGTTTGGTTATATCTTCTCTAAATAAATAATATAGCCGCCTGATTCATTCATATCAGCGATGGAAGAGTACTTGACGGATACACCAAAACCTCTAATGATTACATGGAAGCCGGTATGTGTAAAGCATTAATGTGTTGTGTGTGTAATGGAACTTTGTCTAAGGGGAAAAAAGACTTGTTAGAATTTCAAGCTGTCAAGGTAATCAAATTTACGTCAACTACAGCCCTGTTTTGTTTAAATAACAAACAACTTGTCCATTCCACATAAATTTATGATATTTGAATCATGAAAGCTAGCTGGTTAAGAATGGGTGTGATCTTGTAAACATTTTTGTTTCCACATCGATATATAAATCCGTCTCTGCTCACTATTTTCCCTTTTTCTTATGCCAACAGGATGATGATGACAGTAATACCAAGGTCATAGCTGTTCCTGGGTCCAAAATAGAGACCGATCAAGAGCAAGAAACTGAAGTACAAACGAAAGAAGAGGGTAACGCGGAGACTCCACCCTCGCCTCTCATTCCTGACCTTTTAGTAAGGACTTCTTTACCTAATTCGATATATAACTTCTAATGGAAAATGAGAAGATTTCCGAATAGTTAAGCATAGTTCCTTATGAATAATTGTAGTCTTTCGATGAGCCAAGTGAGGATCAATCGGTTGTACCGGAAGACAACAATACCCTAGCTTTAGTTATTAGTACACCAGGTATATGTTTCTTGTCTTTAGTCTTCTTTATATTACTCCTATTATTTATCAAAGCAGAAGAATCTAAGGTTTCTTCTGAATATGATCATTACATTATGTATAGATGAGTTATCAAACTGTTTGAGCAGTTCAGATCAAAGTAGTCAACCTATAGGCTGGGAGTTGGAACTCGTTACAGCATCGAGTTCTAACCAGGTGGCGTCCACAGATACTAAACTGGTTAGCCTTTTATTATACAAGCAGGCTTACTAGAAGGAAACTGTTTTTGTGATTTGCATTATAATAATTAGTGATATCTATCTACTTCTCTGCTAAGTTACCGATATTCATCAATTTAGAAACTTCAGCTTCTCGTTATGTAGACTTAAAAAGTCTCTTAACATGGTTTCTGTGAGGATACTATCTGTGCTATTCCTTTATGCTCGTGGCGCTTTGAAACTTATCCTTTGCCAATGGCGATTATGTTTGAAACGTTTGTTGCTTCCTATTTCCAGATACAGGGGGGTGTACTGGATAGATCAAAGTTGGATAACCTATATGAAACAGCACTGGCGAGACAGAATATTGTAAATGACCCTTACAATAGGGAAGTTTCATCTAATCCGTTCGAGGTAGCTGATAACTCACAGGATGCATTTTATAGTTCAACCAACTCCGGAACAAACGATGCACAAATGGCTGCTATGGCTCATTACCATGACTACGGTGTTTTCATGCAACAACAGGTTGCCGATATGTCTCATCAATCTCAAGAACAGTTCATGGGACAACACGAGGCCTTGATGATGCCACAGCAAATGGCTATTGCATCTCTGCAACAGCAAACTGCTGCGATGACTCAACATAATGCTGTAGAGATTCAAGGACCGGAAGCCCAAATTCAAGAAAACATAGCTGATGTGCCTCAACAACAACAACTAGAAGGACCACCAACATTGGTTAATAGTGGCCCAAATCCATTTGGTAATCCTTTCACCGACCAAGATCTTACAACTTATAGTAATCCTTCTCAAGATCAGTCTCATGTATCTCAAAATCAAATCTCACAGTCTAGCTTGATCTAAACTCATTTTGCAAAAAGAAATTGTGGAACTTGTAAATGCATGCAATCCATGGAACTAGTAACAGAGAGGTAGAGAGGTGAATAGAGGATTTAAAGTTTATTGTTTCTTTTAGCGACCTCAAAATTTCACAGTGAAATATTTAAAAATAGCTTTTGCATTTCTTTTGGACAAAAGTTACGGAATTCACATGAACTGGCGCTAACTCACCCCTGCATGCCTAGAAGGAAGCCAAGCTAGAGTTTTACAAAATGGAAACCAAAGGTGGATCTAGGTTGAGTTATGTGGATTTAACTTAGTCCATTACTTTTGACTTGAGCTATATATATAAGCTTGTACTTATTCAGTCACTCTGACTCGACAAACTCTAGATCCCATGCTTCATATTTGTGTTAGCAGTAATGTAAATAACAATCAAAAAGAGTATTTAATCAATTCTACCTTCATTTTGGTGCAACATATGGAAAAGAAAGGGACTGGTCTTTTAAGTACTTCCACTAGTCATCCTTACTGTTTTATGTGATCATAATCTATACCAACATTTTAGTCCTACTAGTCAAGTTCCTCTTAAAAATCATGTTCTTTATAATAACATCAAATGAAAAGAAAAAGAAGCATTATTTCCAAGAACAAATAGTTTGTTGTGCTTAATACCTTTAGCTTGATCAATATATGTAATGTACCTATGCTTTGTTGAATCCAATCATAAATCAAACTGGTGAGTCATTGTCTTCGACCAATGGCGGAGCCACATTAAATTCATCAAAAATATTTATATATATATATATATATAGTAGATGTTGAAACCTCTTCGACTAGTCCATACTTCTGAACTCTTCAATGAAAATTCTTGCTCAATAACTGTCTTCATGAATATCAAAAGAAGAAGTGAGGGTTGATCCATGACTACCCTCTCACTCACGGCACACGTGCTATATAAGTGTGACACTGACAAATTGATCCACTAGGCAATTTTACTTTATTTATAATCTTTCTTACGTCCATCACATTAAATTTAGTGAACTTTATATTTATATGTGTTATTCAAAATGTCTGACTTGGAAGGGAGCCTTACAAGTAACAATAAAGTTGCAACGATATGATCAGAAAGTTACGAATTTAAGTCTTGAAAACAGTCTCTATAATATACCCTTTTTTTTTTAAAAAAAAAAAAAGTTAAAAATGTCATGGGCCCATCCACCAATATTAGGGGGAAAGGAGGTGCGAAGTATTGAGAGTGTCGGCGGGGAAAATCCAAGACACATGCTTTCAATCCAGCGGGCCGGCACAAAACATAAATATAATTCCTCCGTTTATTTTATATGACATATTTTAACTTGACATGATATTTATATAAAAAAAAAAAAAAATTAAAATTTATGATCTAAAATCATTCTTAAATATTTGTGTGATTGTCATTTAATTAAGAATATAAAAAAAAATTTAAATAATTTTTTTTAATTATAATAAAATGACTTTTTTTTTTTTTTGATACGGAGGACTTATCAAAAATAAGATGAGTCACATGGGGTTAGGCCCTCCCACCATTAAACCTGTAGCCGTATTTCACGCAGCTGTCCCCTTCGCCTTAGCTGTCTCCTTATTAAATTCCATTCAACTCAACATCTCACTCTTCTACTTTTACTAGCTAAGCTCCACCAAATATCTGGCATCCAATGTTTTCAAATCCTCACTCTCTCTATGCAAACCAAGCTATTATCTTTTTATATTCCAATTATTTGCTAAAAATGAAAGACTTGGAGTACCAATCAAACTACAAGAGTACTGAAAGATTAAGACATCTAGCATGCTAAGTTTACTTTTATGCTGTACAAGGGCAAAAGAATACAATTAAAAAAGTGCAAATGCCATTGATAGAATGAGCAACCTTTTTTTTAATCCTTTACAACGAAAGCAAGTAATAGTAACAATATGATACTCTAACAAGGAAGAATAAGGAGTTCAATCTTCTTCACTCCTCCTTCCCCTCAAGAAAAGAATAATATTCTTTTCCTTCCCCCTCTCTTTTTTTTCTTTTTTCTTTCACCTTTCTTTTGGCGATCCTTTTTTAAAAAAAAAAAAAAAATCTAAAATTTCTAAAATAGCCAAATAAAAGAAAAAGAAATTCGACCATTTATTTTACAGACTTTTGTTGACTGTAACCATAATAGGAGAGATACCACCTAACAAATTTTCTCAACCCGGTTTGCAAATCGGTTGTGGGCTTATACCCGAATGCTTTTTGGGCCGAACTGATATTCGCATGCGTAAACGGAACGTCGCCGTTTCCAGGCATATCCACAATGTGCTTCTTTGCTTTTACCTTCAAATGCTTCTCCAACATACCAACCATCATTGGAACGGTCACGGGCGAAGTATTACCCAAATTAAAGATCCGATAAGGAGCCGGGCCCTTTTTCTTTCCACCCGACCCGGTACTCTTACCCGCTGTATCAAGTGACCCTACACAACCTTTCACTACATCATCAATGTAGGTAAAATCACGGGCCAAGTCGACCCGATTCTTGCCCCGATAAACCGTAATTGGTTTACCTTGCAAAATATTCCTCGTAAATGAGAAATAAGCCATGTCCGGTCGACCCCACGGCCCGTAAACCGTGAAGAATCTCAACCCGGTAATTGACAACCCGTATATATGATTATACGTATGAGTAATTTCTTCACCAGCTTTCTTTGTTGCAGCGTATAACGAAGCGGGTTGATCAGTCCGATCCGATTCTGAAAATGGTACTTTTTCATTCAACCCGTAAACTGAACTGGAGCTAGCCCAGACAACAGCTGGTTGTGGGTTTGCATTTTTACAAGCTTCAAGAAGTGTAACAAGACCAGCAATATTACTATGAACATACGATTGTGGATTTTCCATAGCGTATCTCACACCAGCCTGTGCAGCTAAATGCATAACATGCGTAAACGCAACAATATCAAATAGCTTAACCAACATACGCATGTCATTGATATCACCTTCAACAATGAAAATATTTTGAGAATTCAACAGATTCTTTCTTGCTTTTTTCAACGAAGGGTCGTAGTAATTGTTGAAATTATCAATGCCGACGACGCCATCGCCACGTTTCTTCAATGCGATGGAAACGTGTGATCCAACGAAACCGGCTGCACCGGTAACAAGTACGGACATGCCATTGACACGATGAATTTGTGCAGAATCACGAACTTGTTTCTCCCAATGAAGACTACCCCATGTAGAAGAAAGGTACCGGGTACCGGAATCCATGAATGACTGGAAACTCAAATAAGAAGCTGTTAAAGCAATCAAGAATAATGCCCATAAGAACATTGTACTTGTTGAAGCGAAACATCTGTGAAATTGCCGGTTAACAGAGTAATTAACATACGTTTTGTCCTTGAACTTTCCTGGTGTTGATGGAATAAATTCCTCTTCTAATCCCCTCATTTTTTTCCTTTCTTTCTTGAAATGAGGAGAAATGAAAAGGCAAGAAATGGAACAAAAATTGAATCTTTATTTATTGTGAAATTGGATTTTGTGTGTGAAGCTGGGAAGAAGAAGAGGGAATATGTATGGTATATATAGAAAGAAGTAGGGATAAACGCGTGAACGCGTTAAAGAGATTTGGAAGAGAGAGGGAGTTTTTCAAGGAGACAGCTAATGCCAAGTACGGTAAATTTAGGAAACTCCATGTTTCCTTTTCTAGAAAGAGATGAGATCCATGGGTAAATATCGGTAAATATACCAACTTTGTAATTGGATAATGCTTTATTTTTACGTGGATTTATTTTGGGGGAATTTTATAATAAGTTGCGTATTAGGGTAGAGGTTTATTAGGATGAGAATGATTGTTGTAATCTTTTGCGAGTATTTAAATTAGAAACACATCGAGAAAAAAGGTCCATTTGACACTTATAAACGGAAGTCTTTTCTGTTGTCGGATATGGTAGGCGGTGGGAGGCGGTGGGGTGAAGTTGCGAAGAAAATGCATTCTTTCCCCAACTTTTCAACATAGGGGGGCTAGCTTGCTTCCATTGATGGCGGGTGGGCAAATATCCAAAGAACACATAGTCGGGAGCGAATAGTGCCTTGTTTTTAGAGTTTTTGAATGTTGTTTGTGATTTTGGGTATATTATTTGGTGATAATCTGGGTATATGGTTATTATTATTGTTGTATTTTATAATAAGTTGCGGAAAGATAGTGATTTAACTAGCACATAATTAACTAGTACAAAATAAAAATAGAAAAAGAAAACTAACGAAAGAATTCAATTAGGTTTGATTAAATTCAATCTTCCTAGCAAAAGATAGAAAGTTTTCAATTGTATAAAGAAAAAAAAATGTACAATATATGCTTATTATATGAATTTGTAACTACGATTCTTATATAGATTCTAATACGTAATTTTAAACCTATAAGAACAAAGATTTTTTAGTTTTACAAATATAATATGTTTACCTTTTCCAAACGTATTAGGACAAAAAATTTGAGGCAGTGGAAAAGGAGTGTGGAATCTCTACTTAAGAAGACATTAATGTAATTGGACCACATTAGAAGGTTAGTCTACGCTCATTTTTATACACTACTATTTTATTAAAAATAAAAAAATACTTAGTTAATAAGTATATGGTCTAATTAAGCAAATTTAATTTGCTAGCCGTAACAAGGGGACACACTAGCTTGGGGTGCAGCCTGCACGTCATTATTAAAAATTTATTGTAATTTAACTATGCTTTGAGAAGGTTCTATGAAGGTCCCATAATCCCATTAGAAAATTATTATGCATCAAATTGGTATGTACTAACTTTACTATTAATAAGCCTTTCAAATTTAAACATTTAAAAAGTATCTGTGTAAACATTTAACAATTACCTCTACCATCATAGAACCTACTCAAAAACCGAAAATTAAGGCTTATATTATAGGAATATCTCTCACACAATAAATATATTTTTCGATTCTCGCTACATGTTATCCTTGGAAAAAAAAAAAAAAAAAAAATCTCCTAAACAAGTACTTAAAATCAATGTCATCAATTTTGTAAGGTAAAAATTATGAAATTCAACTCTTTGATGAGACGACTAACTTATGCTATTGGATATTCTGGAGCGTTCCATCAACATCCAATCTTGATTAATTAATGAATTAATTATAATTTCGTTATTATGTGTATAATCTCTTTTATAATATAATGATGGATTGAGATCCCGATCTTAGGTGGTTGGAATGGAGATTAATTAAATAAATTTAAGCTTAAGCATAAGCTAATTAGCTGGTTGAATGTGAAATTGGCCTGGTTAGCTAGGGTGTTAGCTTTTAAGCAAATCATTAGTGTGTCTTTTTGACTAATCCAGCACATTCTGACTGTCTCAAACTCTATATATACATATTGACATTGGGTTCACGTATACCTGTAAGCAATATGTCTACATGATTAGGCTAAAATTTCTTTCGTTTTATTTTACTTGGTCTGTAGTGACATGCTACGCGAGTTAAAACGTGGGATACATATAAATTTTTGCACTTAATGGACGTGGTTTGAGATTAATACTGACCTGATTAAAGATCACGATTTAAGCTTGATAATCCATACTATATATAGATTTACTTGAAGATGTCTAAGACGTTCAAAAATTAATTTGAATATCCTTTCTTATGAGTTATCTGAGATACAGACCCAAGAAAGCTAGTGAACCAAGTTACAATTAAAATATATATATATATGTGTAAAATAACTATTTTTAGCGAAAGAAAGAATATTATGGAAATATAAACCACACTTATATTCATCGATTTAAACTTATATAATACACAAGTGACAACGATACAAAGTAGAACAAGGGACAAATTACGTACTATATATAGGACTTCAAAGTTCAAACTTCATGCATTGTATTTATTTTTTTCATTTCAAACTAGTAAGCTCTTATTTATTTTTTCCTAATAATAATAATAATAATGTTACCATCTCATCCAACATAGCTACACGATCCTTACGTATCGAGGACCATTAAATCCACATTAATGACCGGAACCAGAACCAGCTCTTGATCCAGCATATGAGCCTGCTTCTGAACCGGCACCGCTTGATCCACCTCGACCTCCAGAACGAGAACCAGCTCTTGATCCAGCATATGAGCCCGCCTCTGAACCGGCACCACCATTGCCCGATGAACTAGAGCTTGAACTTGAGCTTGAACTAGAACTTGATCTTGAACCTGAGCCTGAGCCTGAACCTGCTCCAGCACCGGCCCCTGAACCACTTCCACCTCCTATACCCAAGCCCACCCCAGCACCGACGCCCACTCCTATACCACCACCCAAGTCTAGGCCCAAATCTTTTCGTGCGACCCGACCCTCTGAGTCCACAACAAGAGTTGACAAAACAAGCAAAGCAAGAAAGCCCAAAGCCTTCACCCAAGCCATACTTAACACAATAAAAAGTCCCAAGTGTTCCCTATATTTAGCAAGTAAAGCTCGATTTCTTGTTATGGTTCAACACTATAATTGTAACGCTATTTATAGTCTTACATGCTAGGGTTTTTGTTGGTAAACATTAAAAATTTGAGTTAGTGGGGGACATTGCGTATGAGTATATAGTGATGAGAGTATATATCATATCAATGAAATTAAAAATGGGTAGGACTAAAGTTTGTGGATGAGAAATAAAGTCATGCAATTGAAGAAAGCTTTTTGGACTTGTCATGTGATAGCCATACTATGTACAGGCCATTCCACTACCATAGTGGAGTAGCTACTATATCTTACATTATACATTCTCAAGGTGGAAAATAATACAACACACCAAAAGAAGAGAAATGTGAATAAGGAATTGATAGAAAATTGACATGTGTAATTCATATTCATGAGATGGAGAGCTTATAAAACTGATGAACAAGGGAGAAATCATCAAAGATTGTAGGCGAATGTCATGCACGTATATTGGTGGGAAAAAGAAATTAAGGGAAGTGGAATTAATATAGTGCTCAATAATGCATATATTACGTTTAGATAAAGATACCTCGAAATGAAGCTATATATGCATGTAATGTGTCAAAATCAAGTACTTATTCTATTTTTGCAAACAAGTAACTAAATAACAAACTTAATTAACACTAGAATTTTGCAAATTTAGGGAGGAGTTGCTTGATTAAGTAGTCAGTAGCCTTGTAATAAGTAGACTCAGTTGGATGAATGCTATCAAAGAATATGTATTGTGAAGGATCTGAACACACTGGAGATAGTCTTGTGCATAAAGGTCCTGCTTCAACTAATCCACTTCCACAACACCCTCTTTTTGTTTCCTCAAATCCTGTTCCAATTAATTAACACAAAATATATCTCAGATTAATAAGAAAAATCAAAAGAAATAATAGTTTTTTTTTTAGTTATAACATACTTCGCAATGACATTACGAAGAACGATGACTTAAGATTTATAAATTGAAAGAAGTACTTACCATATTGTTGTGGGTTATTGATAAGGTCTGATACAAAAGAATAACTGTCTACGTATAAGATTTTGCTTCGAGGAAGATGTGTTTGTAATTGAATTAAAAAATGCTCAAGCTTTTGGTTATAAATTTGAGCATCAATATTTTCTTTATTTATGCATGTTCTAAGAAGTGGAGATTTTGCTGTCATTTGAATTGGAAGACAACCAATTGGAGGCAGTCCATTTACTATAATGTTACGACATCCAAAATCGTACAATTCCTGGAAAAAGAAACATATATCACACGTTAGAACAATTAAGTATATTATTGGTCATGACATTTTTTAATCCATTTCGACACCTATGCAAAGGGACAAAAATGGACTTCAGTGACCGTAGGAAGGCTAAGAGTTCACGAATATGCATAGTAAAGAGTGATATGGATGTTAGAAGATATGATGTCTACTTTAGTTTCTTCTTCTTTTCAGCTAGTAACGTGGAACTTTGTTTGCAGACCGAACAATTCTTTCTCTCAATTAACTTTCACATAGCTCATTATCGTATGTGCCGCTTATCTAGAAATTAACCGTGTGTCACACATATTATTAGAGTATGTATGTTCAACAAAGTCCATCGACTTCTTTCTATGCATATGCATATTCAACATACGGGTAAAAACATTAAATTATGCATATTCAACATAGAGGTAGAGCCAGTAAACCTGCCCGTAGACGGATAAAAACATTAAATTATTCTCACACGACTAATCTCTGTTTACTCAAAGCACGTTTTATTGAACCATTGGCTCTAATATTAATTGCCAGGATGAAATACTCTTAATATGATTTGATATTACCCACTTGGCGCCGAAATCCGACCAAGTTTTCTTTTGAGGACTTGCAACATTATATTCACATTTAAGTGACTTTGCTGTTACCCATTATTGAAATTAAAAGAATTTCCATGTACTTGGTCCACAAAAGAAGTTATAAGTACACATGTTAGAAAATGTAATTAGAGTAAATAATGCAGTCTAACCTTGACAAAATTTTGGAGCTTGTCTAGCAGAAAATCTTGGTACATACTCAAGCTGAACTGAAGTCTTCTTTTTGGGACATCATAGAAATTAAAAATAAAGTCATTAGTCCCAGCACTAACAATAACCAAAGCACCATTCACTATTCTATCAGCTTCATTCTCTCCTACAACATCTCTAATTTTCCTAAAATACTCCTTGAAATAATCTAACTGTTTCCTCATAGGAATTGCCCCAGAAATAGTACTAGTCAATTCATCAAATCCTGTTCCACCTGATGCAAAGCAAATTCCAGTGAGCAATTCACTTGTTGGTAAATCTGGTTGCATGTATGGTGGAACACCATTTTTCTTAAGTTTTAGATGAATAGCCAATAGGTCTGGTACTAATTTTCCATTGGAAAATCTGCCTGTGGGGATATGGTTTGGGTAATCTTGTCCATAGGGTGGATGATTGCCTTTGGCTATTGTGAGTATGTGGTTGTTATTTCCAGTATCCACTGTGGAATCACCAAATACTAAAATGGATGTGAATTTTGGTATGGCTTGGCTAGTGACCCTAATTATATCAATGTTGCAAAATATCATGAAATATATGAAGACGACAAAGGAAGTTCTTAGTGCCATTTTGGGATGCCAAAAAAGCTTAGATAATATTGAAGCTTATCTCTGTTGATATATATACACATTCCTTTAGCTAGAGCCTAGAGGTATCTATTTTTTATACATTTTATATGTTGCTACCTCATATTTATTTAGAATCCTTGGCCATTCAGTTTACACTAGCTTCTAAAATTCTGAATAAATCTTGAAACTTGATTAAAAAAAAAAAGGAATAATAATAGGGACTATTTTCAGTGTGAAAACTGTCCTTGCTTCCTTAACTTTATGTGGCAAAATTTTGGAAGTAACTCACTTAAATGTCATTTCTCCACACATCTTTTGTTCTTTTTCTTCCTACGGCGTATCCACATTTTCACATTTGCTCTATCAACTATGTTTCTAGACCTTGCATCATGTCGTTATTGGTAACTGAAGAAGTACACCAAGCGTATGTAGTAATGAATACAAATGTAGAAAAGGAACAATGCACACATTAAGTTTTACGTGAAAATCTTCTTGCTCAAGGGAATAAAATCACGACCTACCACGTAGGATTTCCAACCACTTCACTATGTCGTTCACGCCAGGGGCGGATCCAGGATTTTCAGTGAGGGAGTTCAGTAGTACATATACGGACTAGTCGAAGGAGGATCAACCTCTACTATTTATACATAAAAAAAAAAATGAACCCCCTGGACCCTGTGTAGATCCACCACTGGTTCACGCAACCTAGAATACAGACTCCATGGTTCAGCGATTAATCTCTTAACCCTTCTTCAAATTGTAATAACTTTGTTACAACAAATTCCAATGCAATAACTCTATTGCACTAATGACACAGCTAACTCTAACTGAATTAGTACCAAGCTAACCCTAGCTTCTATGTCGACTAACTCTAGATGACACTTACAACGACGAGACACAAAAGCCGACTCAGCAGTTCCCTATTGCAAGTGAGGCTTTGAATGACAAATTGCTTCAAGAGAGATTTGATGTTGTTTGCATATGGAAGCTTAGGTTTTCTTGTTGTAACATGTTGCGTATATATGAGATAAGAACACCTAGGACTTCTCTCATTGACTGAAACAAAAAGTGTTAAAGCTTTGCCACCAACTTTCTACCAAACGTTACTTTTTCCAGTTGTATGCGGACTGAGTGAAAGAGACGTGGACACGATGAACCTGGTCCCTAAGCAGTTGTAATTTTACCATCAAGGTGATCTCCTTGAACCAGGTCCCACGGTTGGTGATTTGTTAATCATCAAAACTAAGGACTTAACAATAACTCATATTTTTTAATGTTCTTTTATAAATTTTTTTTACCCCTCCCTAAAAGCTCCCCACCCTCATTTTACTCCCTTAGTGACTCGAACTCACAATCTTCGGGTTGAAAGTGAGGGATGCTTACATCCGAACAACTCCTTCATATCGTTTAACTAATATTTATTGATGATCCATCGAGTTGCCTTTATAGATTATAGCAACTAATTTGTCTTACTTTAAAGATTACAATTGTCACGTCTTATAGAGGATATAGGATGATTAATTGATAATATAAAAATACTTTATACATAAGTTAAACTCTTTATTTATTCATAGATCTAGTTTCTCATATATAAATAGAACAGATGACTATCATGTCATCATAATTAAGAAAATATAACTACCTCAATTGAAGACAACTAAAATAATCATAAGACTTGAACAAGTATATATATATATATGTCCTCGAGATTAAATACTTACGGGGAAATCACATAAATATATAAATTTAGAATCTATATTACAAAATCTACCATTATTGTTTTTTATTTACAAAAGATAGCTTTTATTTACAAAATCTACCAACTATTCAAATGTCATAACATTTACGAAATACCACTTTCTATACCATGTTTATATTATAATTTTTGAATATAGTTAACAAATCTTTAGAGGACACTAATTTCTATATCAATTTCATATTATATTTACAGGAACACAGTTTATATATTATTTTTATATCATTATTTTAAAAGATAATTATACCTCATAGAAATATACCGTATTCAAATGTCATAAGTTTTTTGACATAGCCTTTATGAAATACCAATTTTTATACCATATTTATATCATATTTTTAGGATGTAGTTAAATAATTTTTAGATGACACCAATTTCTATATCAATTGCATATCATGTTTATAGAAACACCAATTTCTACATTATTTTTATACCATTTACAGAATATATAACCTTTATGAAACACCAGTTTCTATACCATATTTATATCATGTTTATAGAAACATCAGTTTCTACATTATTTTTATACCATTTACATAAATATGTAAATAACTAGAGAAGATACAACAGCCTCGATCTCTGCCGCTACAATCGAATATCACCGATAACAATTATGTATTTGCCGCAGCATGAAAAATAAGAAAAAACTGCACCAAATTCCCACGCGATCGGTCTGTTTCGTTCGTCCCCGGTGGATTTCACCGGTAACTGAAATGGGGGTCGATTTCGGGGTGTTTCAGATGAGTTTCAGTGATGGTTTTTGACTTCAGTTAATCCAAAAAGCATGAAAAACAAGAAAATCCACACCAAATTTTCACGCGGAAGGCCTATTTCGTTCGTCCCCGATGGATTTCGTCGAAAACTGAAATGGGGACGAACGAAATTGGTCACAACCCACAATTCTTTTTCAAAGAATTAGTGTTATTATATCTGATTTTGTGTTGGTTTTTGGTATTTATAGATTGACAAGGAATTTGGGGTATAAAGAGAGAGTTTTGATCTGGGTATTGATTATTTTGTTGCCTGGATTGATGATTGTGGATCATTTGCATTTTCAGTATAATGGCTCTCTATTGGGGATTCTTTTGATTTCACTTTCGGCTCAGGAGGAAGGGAAGGACTTGTTAGGTGGTTTTGTTTTTGCAGTTTTGTTGTGTTTTAAGCATTTGTTTGCTGTTGTTGATCCTGTTTATTTTGCTTATTTGTTGAGGCATTATTGTAGGGGTAGGTTTTGTAAGTTTTGTATTGATATATTTTGTAAAATAAAATCTTGTGGTATATTTTGTAATATAGGCTCTAACGTTGTATAGTTATGTGATTTTAACAATACTTAATTCCAAGTCTCTTCATTATCTCGTGGAAGAATTTGGGCCTCCATTTTACAGGATATATCCAACAAGGCCAAGGCCCATATATAATTGACATTATTGTTAAGCAAAGCCCAAAAACTTGAAAGTGAGAGTATTGCTAGTCTCACTTATATAATTTTGTGAGTGTCACTTTGATTCTTATTCTTTATGAAATGGTCAAAGAGATTCTTGTTTAATTTCTATGTATCTTTTGTTTTCTCTAGGGAATTGGTCTTAGCTATCCCATTCATGATATGATAGACAAATTATTAGTAAAACCAAACAGGCTTTAACAGTTATACTCAGTTTTTCAAGAAAATTCTGATCAAGTGCTTTTGGCACTACACAAGGAAAACAACTCCAATGCAACGCTATTGGTCGGTCTATTATCTAAAACAATTTTTTTTAAATGTAATTTTCCTATTATCTCCGTGAACCTTCCTTATTCTTTTTTTCTTTGTTTTGATTCAAGTTCTACTATTCAACATGCTCCAACTATTTATGCATGTATAAAAGGGGAGTGAAAGATTGCACTCATTTAAACTTAAACGAAATAGCTAGCTTCAAGACCTCGATTTGTCCTAATAATTTAACATCCTGGCCCTTCCTTTTGACATTGAAGTGTTCCTATTATTTTATTATATGGCTACTTTACTTCCACCATCCTCTTGAATAAAATTGTCTTTATTTTAAAGATATTTCTTCTATTTTTGAATTATTAACTCATGAAGAGTGGGATGAGTAGATACTATGGAAAACCTTTACATGGATGTTAGTCAACGGCAGCTAGTCTTTTAAACCTTTATTTATCTACTTATTTTTAATTACAAAATTGATTCGTTACGTTTTTATTTTCCGTTTTCGTTAATTTGAGGGATCAAACTAGCATATTTATATCAAACTAAAGGTTAAATATGTTAAATCAAATTACACAAAGATTAAAACGGAAATAAAGTCCTTTTAAGCAATTAAAGTGACATTGGAGAAAATCTAAGGAGTGGAAATTTTCTTATGGGAAAGGTCTTACAAAATGAGCTATTCTATGGTAGTTAATTAACTCTATTGGTCTTGGAAAGAGAAAAAGGAAAATTAAAGACAAAATATTCAATTGGACATTAAACACAACTACCCTTTGGACATATTCAATGTGCAATAATATCCTTTTAGAAAATGAAATGTTTGGTAATCCTTCATTTGTCTTTCCTTTTCCATCTCCCGTTTTAATAGTATAATACTGTCACAGATAGCGAAATAAAAAAAATACACACATAAAAGATTTTCTTTTGTATAAGATGAGTAATGAATTTTGAGAAAGTTGCACCAAAAAAAAAATTAGTGAAAGAATTACGTTTTGAAGTACATATTTTTCCCAGTAGCTAAGATATTTCAATCATTAAAACTGATGGTAAATGATTAAATATAGAAAATTCCAAGAAGATTCATCATATTCTAAAGTTACGTTGACTAAAAAAAAATAAGTACAATATAAATTAATTTGCTGCAACTTGATGTTGATAGACTAGTTTTTTAATGGAATTATCTATTTTACCTCGATGCAAATTATGTAAAACTAATAAACTATTATAGTTGTCAAATAGGGTAATTGTAATTATACGTATTATTACTAGTACATATTAGTATGTATTAATCTTTGCATGACACTTAATTACAAAATTAGAAAATGATACTATTTTTCTTCTTTTTAAATATTGTGTTTCAACTAACACACCTATTCTCAAGCAAAATAACATAGAAAGATCACCAAATGAGTGATTCTTTTCATACGGGTCAAGATGCGATTTTTTAAAAAAATAAAATAAAAAGCTCGGACAAAATCGATATATTATAATTTATGTGTAATAATAAGACTCGGGACCGAAATTTCTATCTATTTTCATACTTTGTTAAAATATGTATTTGGTTCATCTAATAATTTTTATCTTTATTCACATATTTCGGATTGAAGTACTAAAAATAAAAAATGATCCTGCTAAAATATCTATTATCATTTTTAACCTTACATGAGGTGAATTGAATTATGAAAGATTCAATATGAATATCAGTTATTAAATTTAAAAAAAATAAGTAGTAAAAGACATCATATCATTTTCCTCTTTCATATTGGCAGGTGGATTTGATATATATTTTATTTTTTTTTATAAGAAGTTGGACTTGTTCTTTTTGAATTAATTAATTATTATCCATTTTTGTCACCTCCAAAATGCTTACGCTAAAAACTCCGAAAAGTCACTAGGATACACATCACTTGGTCCAAGTCTTTACCAAAAATCCAAAGAGTTACACCATATAATATACACACGCACCTCTTCAACTTTCTCATACATATAACATCACCATAATTCTCATCTGAAAAAAAGATCAAAAAATGTTTCGTGTGAGTAACAATTTAGTAGGAATTCTGAACATAATCACATTTCTTATATCAATTCCAATTATAGGA
This sequence comes from Capsicum annuum, assembly GCF_002878395.1. NCBI lineage: Eukaryota > Viridiplantae > Streptophyta > Magnoliopsida > Solanales > Solanaceae > Capsicum > Capsicum annuum. The sequence goes on from NC_061119.1 coordinate 218,223,022, forward strand.
GGAGGTATATGGCTATCAAAACAAGCAGATACAGAATGTGAGAAGTTTCTTGAAAAGCCAGTTATAGCACTTGGAGTATTTGTCATGTTGATTTCACTTGCTGGTCTTATTGGTTCTTGTTGTAGAGTTACATGGCTTTTATGGGTGTACCTTCTTGTTATGTTCTTGTTGATTGTTTTGATTTTTTGTTTCACTGTATTTGCCTTTGTGGTGACTAATAAAGGTGCTGGTCAAGCATTATCTGATAGAGGGTATAAAGAGTATAGGCTTGGTGATTATTCTCATTGGTTAACAAAAAGAGTTAATAATCATTGGAGTAGGATTCAGAGTTGCTTGCAGGATAGTAAGATCTGCAAAACATTGATTGATGATGGTGTAGGCTCTACCACCAAAGTTGAAGATTTTTACAAGAAACATCTTTCTGCTCTTCAGGTAATATTCTTGTTGAATTTTGTGTGGTTGCTTGGCCATGTAAAATTGGCTTTGTTCATGTTTCTTTAAATTCTTGGTTGATCAAATGACAATGAAAGGCTTATGACTTTTAGAGCTCATTTCAGGATGAGTTTATCCCATGTTTGATTGAGCAAGTGTTACTTTTATCCCAAATTGAGAGTCGAATAACATCCTAGGATAAGTAACCCCGAGTCGGGATAACTTGTTCCCCAACCAAACGAGCCCTTAGGACATAAGTTTTACTAGTAATTATAAAGTTGAAAGCTTTAAGATTATGACTTTATTATATAAAAACAAGTTGAGGGTTTTTCTGCAAAGGTATGCACCTTTTTCAGTTCCATTAGTCATGGTTCTTGAGTAAAGATTTTGTAAAGGAGCAGTCTTTATATTCCTCTAAGCAAAACATCCTCTTTTAAGGAATTATTTTGTGTATCCTATAAACTGGTTGAACCTTGGTTGATTACTGCTTGATTTGTACTTGTTCTGTTACATCGATGCTTAGAAGTCTTCCCTCCTTTATTGATAATCAATTGCTGATTATGTCTTTAGAATTATAACTCTTTGCTATATCACTGTTTCTTTCTCTTTGTTGTTTTGTGTTTGAATCTAACGACACCCGAAGTTTGTGTTGTTGCTAGGTCATCCTACTACTCATGATATGTTTAATTCTTGTTGTAGTCTGGTTGCTGCAAGCCATCAAATGACTGCAACTTTACCTACGTGAGCCCGACTAGCTGGAACAAGACTTCAACCTCATCCTTGGGCAATCCAGACTGTAACCTGTGGAGCAATGATCCGAATGTCTTGTGTTACAGCTGCGAGTCCTGCAAAGCCGGGCTGCTAGACAATATCAAGAGTGACTGGAAGAGGGTGGCTGTACTCAATATCATATTCCTTGTCTTCCTCATTATTGTATACTCTGTTGGATGCTGTGCTTTCAGAAACAATAGGCGTGATAATTCTTATAAGCGTTACCCTTAAGATTGCTCCTTCAATCATATGGTGTTTCGTGATGCCCTTTTGATCAGTTCTTTAGATTTTTGTGGCGTATTATATGGAGTAGACCGTTTAGTATGTACAGAGGAGTATTTGAGTTGATTACTTTGGGTTTATGTGAATTCCTATTAATAATGCATGAGTTTGTTGTTCAGAATATGACATTGGTTGCAGATGATGTGTGCTTTGTTCCTTGATTAAATCATGACTTCATCCAGTCTTACATCTTTTTCAGCTGAGCAAACGATCGTTTCATTTGGTATTTCTTGACTTGTACTCGTGAACAGATGGTTAAAAGTGAAGAAGAAGAAAAGATGTTAATAATTTTTAGCTTAAGCTTCTAAGAGAAGCAACGAATTAGTTAGTCTTATAGCCATTTTGTTGTTTGGGACAGATAGAGATATGTCCAATTGACTGTTCTACCAAACATTTACAAGTTGATACTGCTCTCCTAGGTTGCACCCCAAGTAGAGTGTCTAAAGAGTATTCTATGATTCAATGTGTTCAGCCTATAGTTAAAGGTGATTGTAGGTTTTAAGCAACATATATCAACTATCAAGTGAGCTGATTATACTATCACCAGTGGCTCCAAAATCGAAACAACTGAGACTCTTGTCTGGTTTCCAAACTTGTTCAAAGATTGTGATAGTATCCTTAGGGCTAAAAAGCTAAGTTTTGAGATTCTGTTTTAATGCCAAAATGAGGAAATTTACGGCTGTTTGCAGATATATTTGAAGCGAAAATTGGAAATGTTCACTTATAAGTGGAAGTTGAAAATGTTCACTAGATGTTCACATCCAAACCACAACTTCAAGTTCAACTTTTGTCTACAATTTCACAGACAGACAGACTCCAATTTCTAAGTTGAAACCTCTTAATGTGCAAATGAAATTCATAATGTGATGTTTGCAATTTTTTGTTCACCAATTATGTCATACAAATGAATGAATGAATGAATGAATATGCTTTCCAGCCTTGTCCTGTTCAAGGAATCATAAGCCATGAAAGGTCATGTCTATTGTGGCCTTGTAGATGAGTTCTCCAAACTCCATGGAGCGCGCCCTAGAACTAGCTAAGACCGTGTTGAATGCAGTACTACAACGACAAATCTGGCTCAAACTTACTCAAGATTAAATACTTCTTGTGTTGTAATGAGACATTAAAAGATTAATTTGGCTCAAGATTTTCAGGACAAAAGATGGTTCTAAAAATAACTTGTAGTACTGCATGATCCATCATGTCTCTCCTATTCAGGTTTTTGAATCCATAATGTTGTTTCATCATCCAATGCCTTTCTGGAAGGGGAGCCTTGGAGTAACGGGTAAAGATATTGCCGTGTGACCAGGAGGTCACTTGTTCAATCCTTGAAATGGCAAGATTGCGTAAAACACACATTTGCGGTGAGGCCCTTCCCCGGATCCTGTACATAGCGGGAGCTTTAATGCATCGGGGTGCCGTCCTTTATCGTCCAATGCCTTTCCCCACTGTACTAGAGGTAGCAAAATTAGCCCACATCAACTCGTACCAAGGGGCACTGGGTGTGACATTTTGATTCTCAAATGTACCGAGAGCTTGAACACCATGTGTTTTCCGATTCCAGTATATATGTATATATACACTTTTAACTTTATCGTACAATTAAAGAAGACATTTTATGCAATTAACTTAATTAACTATCTAATAGACGAATGAAACCACATGCAAAAGAGTAGACGAATGAAACCACATGCAAAAGAGTTCTCCAAACCAATTGAACCATCCCGAAGGACCATTGAACTAATGTTCGTTAACTATATATATGCATATAGATCGTGTCAAGTAGTTCTTTTGATGGAGTATATCTAACAAAAACATTATCTTCACATACAGGATAGTCACTGATTATATAGAGCAATCAAGTCCTTAACAATAATTGTGAACAGAATAAATGCTAGTAAGTCAATCCATTATCTGAAATCTAAGTTGGCTGCATAAATTCACATTTTATTTTGACATATATAAATGCATTTAGGCAATAAATAGTATCATGCAATAACTTTTCTCTATTCTCAAAAGTGCTACGTATAGTATTTGATCGGGTGGAAATATATGTTGTACTTAGGGTGTCAAACGAGCCGGTTAACCGGCCCACTAAAAGAAACCGGACTGGTTTGACCTGGTCCGGTAAGTCCAAGGGCTTTAAAGGCCCGAGTCTTGGTCCAGTTGGGTTTTGAATTTGGGCCCGGTTAACCCAAACCGGACTCAAACCGGTTAGGGCCCGCCATTAACCGGCTTGGCCCGGCTAGATAAGCCCGAATAAGCCCATTTAATTTTTTTATTTTTTTTTAAGATTTTGGAAAATTGGGCCAAACTAGCCGTTGGCCCAACGGCTATAACAGCTAGTTTGGGTCCAAATATAAAAAAAAGTTTTTGTTAAATTTTAAATCATTTTTTAATCTCAAAAAAGTTTCTATAAATACCCTACACTTTAATTTTGCGATTACTAAGTACGAGTGGAAGTTTCTAAAGTCGCAACCTTCGGATACTTCCAAAATTTGGTATTGTCGTTCCATCTCTTACTTTTAATTTATAATTAGTGTATTAATTGTTGGATATTTATTTTTATTACTTTTTGTGTATTTTGAATATTTTTTAGTTTGATTTATACTATGGATAAATTAAGAAACCTCGGTAGAAGTGTCAAAAAAATTTGTTCCGGAAGTGGCAGTGGTAGCAATAAGCGAATTACTAGCGGTAGAGGTGCTTCAAGTACTAGATATACCCGTGTGCCTTCGCCTCCGGTACCACTTAGTCAACCTTTTGAGGAAGAAATAGGTGTAGGTGCTCACGATATGGATTATTTAGAAGTTCAGAAAAATTACGGTATAGAAGAAGAAAATAAAGTAGATGCGGTTGATTTAGATGAAGATGATGAAAATATTGTTGAGACACCCGAAGTAGGAAATGCTAACGTTAGATCCGAATCGGTTAATCTCCCTCCCCGTCCTCCCCGTGCCCCAAGAGCTCGTAAACAAACTAGTGTTGCATGGAAATTTTTTGGACGTATATCAGATACTGAGGTGCAATGCAATATTTGTCAAAAAATATATAAGCATAAAAGAGGAGATAAGTAAGGGGGTACGGGTACGTTAATGGGACATTTAGCTGAAGACCACGAAAGAGAGCTAAAAATTCCACAAGGTGGTGAGGCTGTTGGTGGGCCCACACAAACTAGAATGGACCCAACAACCGATCACGTAACGAAGAAGTATAATAAATTGAGGGACCGGGAAGAAATACCAAAAATGGTAGCTGTAGGTTGTTTGCCTTTTAGTTTTCCTTCTGATGCTTTTATTTATTATATTCAAGCAATTTATAATCCTATGTTTAATGGTATTCCTAGAAGTACTTGTTGGTCTGATATTTTTAGACTTCATTCACAATATTGTTTTTATTTATCTACATTGTTAAAAAATATTCAATGTAGAATATCCCTAACTTCTGATCTTGGTCGTGCTGTGAATAAAAATGATTATTTAACCATTACTTGTCACTGGATGGATAGTAATTTTGTGATGCAAAAATGTATTCTTGCTTTTTTATATGATGAAGATCGTAAACATACTGGACAATCTATTGCTGACTCGATACATAAAGTTGCAGCATTTTATGGTATCGAAAATAAAATCTTATGTATCGCTTTTGATAACGCTTCTAACAGCAAGACTGCTCTAACAAAGTTGAAATCTAAGCTATCACCGCCGTTACCTGAAATTTTTCATATTAAGTGTGCATGTCATATATATAATTTAATCGTAAAAAATGGTCTTGAGTTTTTTGAGATTTATATTGAAAAAATCCGTCTTGTTGTTGGTTTTATACAAGGAAATAATCGTAGATCGAGAATTAAAGAATTCAAAGTTAAATGTCAAGAAAATGGACTTGCACCGATATTGATGCCTGAGGAAATTGATATTAGATGGAATTCTACGTATGATTTTTTAAAAACTTGTTATAAATATAGAGTTCCTATTACATTAGCTTTTAACCAACATTGTGGTTCATTTGCTGATTCTGCCGATTGCATGCTACTTGATTCTGATTGGGTTGTAATTAATGATCTTGTTAAGTTTTTGAAAATTTTTTATGTAGCTACGGTTGAATTTTTCGGTGCTTATTATCCTACTGATTGTAATATTTTGGGATATATAACTGATATTTCTAGTTTGCTCAAAGAATATAAAAATAAAGAAGGTTATGAAAATGTTGTTGGTGCCATGTTTACTAAATTTTAAAAAAATATTTTCCCGATTCCTCCTATTTTCTTGGTTGGTGCTATGCTAAATCCGTGCATTAAATACCATACTATGTGTCACTTTAGTACTCTTATTTATCGTAACTTAGAAATAAATACTAACAATGATTCTGAACAAGTACAACTTGATTTGTGGACGGCTACGTCTGATGCGAATTCTTACATAGATAAATTATATAACCACTATGCTGATTTAGTTGATTTAGTTGTACCGAAACATATCAGTTCAACTGTCGCTCCTCATCCTCCTGAGGTGCCATCATTTTCTAAAAGGCCGACACATTGTGGTTTTCCTGATTCCTTTTATGATTTACCCTGTTGGAATAGTGTTGACGTGGGAGTTTACACATCCACTTATTGGGAAGAGCTTAAGTATTATCTTCGGTCGCCGCTAGAGGATCGCAGACAACGAATCAACACGTTGGATTGGTGGAGGAATAATGAATCACAATATCCTGTGCTTTCAAGATTAGCTAGAGATATCTTGAACGTTCCAATGTCAGCCGTTGCATCAGAGAGCCCCTTTAGTCAGGGACGACAACAACTTGAAGACACCCGACACTCATTGGGAAGCAATGCAATGAATGTTCTAGTTTGCCTCAGAGATTGGATTAGAGCAGAAAGAAAGAAGAAATCAACGAATGGAACCGGAGCCGAATGATGAGCAGAAACTTGAAGAAATTACGACTTCGCGGGAGAACTCAGTAGAATCAAGTCCAATGCGTGGGTTTGTCCCCATTGACTTTGACTATCCTATGCAAGTTCTCGTTAATATTAATATGGATGAGTTGGAAAAAATGATGCATAGTTTATAGATTTTTATTCATGTAAATTATAAATTTTGGATCATTTTGCAATCAATAAAATTCAACATTCATTAACTAACTACCAAGTATTATTAATATATTATATTAAGTAGTATATGTTTTGTATATTATTGTATATATCTGCTATACACATGTATATTTAACGTATATATTTAATGTATCCAAGTGTATATGTTTTACAAATTAGTATATAACTATATATATATATATACACACACATTGTAGTATATATAAATGTATATTGTAGAATAGTATATATTTTATTTAAAGTAGTACATATATATTGAATGATGTGTATATATCTTCTATAGACGTATATATTTAACGTATACATGTGTATATGTTTTATAAATTAGTATAATATAACTATCTAAATATTGTAATACATATATATCGTAGTATATAGTTTATTTAATTTTAAAGTAGTACATATATATTGAATGGTGTGTATATATCTTCTATAGACTTGTATATTTAACGTATACATGTGTATATGTTTTATAAATTAGTATGTATATATATATATGTATATATATATATATATATGTATATATATATATATATATATATACTTTATTTAAAGTAGTACATATATATTGAATGGTGCCTATATATGTGTATATATTATATCTTCTATAGACTTATATCTTTAACGTATACAAGTGTATATATTTTATAAATTAGTATATAAGTATATATATATATATATATATATATATATATATATATATATATATA
>NC_061119.1:218230429-218232943 GCF_002878395.1 Capsicum annuum
TATATATATATATATATATATATATATATATATATATATATATTGTAGTATATACTTTATTTAAAGTAGTACATATATATTGAATGGTGCGTATATATGTGTATATATCTTCTATAGACGTATATCTTTAATGTATACAAGTGTATATGTTCTATAAATTAGTATATAATTATATATATATACATATTGTTGTATATATATATATGTATATTGTAGTATATATTTTATTTAAAGCAGTTTATATATATTGAATGGTGCGTATATATGTGTATATATCTCCTATAACCGTACATATTTAACGTATAAATGTGTATATGTTTTATAAATTAGTATATAACTATATATATATATATATATATATTGTAGTGTATATATATATATTGTACTATTGTAGATTTGTAGTATATGTTTTATTTAAAGTAGTGCGTATAGTCATATATAATTATATCTTGAATGATACGTATATATGTGTAATTGTTTATATATATTTTAAAAAATATATATTGTATAATTGTAGTGTATATAGTGTATATTGAAGTGTATATAATTGTAATGTATGTAGTGTATATTGGATTTTTCATTTTTTTTTTAAACGGGTTTGGCCGGTTTTTAACTGGGTTTAGGTGGGTTTAACCGAGTTGGGTTAAGTGGGCCGGTTCAGGGTTGTTCTCAATATTTTTACTGTTGAACCTGGAACCAGCCCGGCCCACCTAACCCAACCTGGACCGGAACCGGCCCACAACCCGGTTAAACTAAACGACCCGGTTCCGGTTTGGCCCGTCCCGACCCGGCCCACTTCACACCTTTATGTTGTACTATTCGGGGAACCAACAATTTTGGATAAAGTTTTTTTATAAAATGATGTAATTATCCTATGAGGTAGATGCACATTTTTTTTTTATTTTCTTGAAAAGATATATTGCACTAGTAGTTGTTATGACTCAAGGATCAGATACGTAGTCTTCGTCGGAACTCACTTTTGTGAAAATATATTAGTAGTGTTATTGTAAGTAGTTACAAATTTTGGTCTTTGTCTAAAAATCTGTTGTATGTCGGAGATAATCTCTCTATTTCATTCGGAGATAGTGGTATGGGCTATCCTCTTCAGATCCACTTTATGAAAATATACTGAATATATTATTGTTGTGATCCTCCATAAATGTGTTGCATGGATGGACCCAAAATATTTACCTAGTAGTAGTAGGATGAATGATGTTTTCTTGTGTACCCGTGTGTTACGTTTGTGGTTCAAATTCAAAGCTATCAGAGGTTCTAAACAACCTTCACCAAACAAATTAAGTCATCGACAGTCAGATGTCGTGAGTTACGTTGTGTGCCTAATTAAATGAAGTATCTATTACTCCATTTTTATTTACCCAAACACATAAAAATTATTCTCAACTTACTTTTTGTTGTGACATATTTCTTTATCTTGGGTAACTTACGATATGTTCCCTTCGTTTTATATTACTTGATTCATGTTAATTTGGTAGAAGTCTTCTTAAAAATATTTTAATTAGATGTGTATTTTACTAAATTAACCTTATTATGATATTTTGAAACTCTAAATTTAACTATTATTATTTTATATTGTTATTTAATACTAAGGAGAGAAATGAAAAAATATAACAAAAATTCTCTTGATTTAAAGTAAAACGGAACGAAGAGAGTAAATTAAAGTATAAAGAAACTTTGATTTGTTTACCTCCTCCTTTAGTAAGATCGGAATGAGGAGTGACCTTTTACTGAATCTCGAGGATCGACTTAAAATTGAAACTGCCCCAAAAGCAGAGAGAGGCAAAATAATTGAATTTAGATAAGGAACTTTGGAGGAACTAGTGCGAATGGGTGCAAGCCTTGCTGCTGGGAAATGTACACCCAATACTGCTGACCACATTGAGAGACACGAAAGTGCCGGTAACGCCAGTTGATGAATTGACGTTAAACATTTATTTTTAGTATAAGGACCAAGTAAAATGAAACGGATGAAATATAATGTTAACTTAATTGCCAACATTGTCTTTTCTCTCTCCAAACCAAAGCATGATCCATATAGTTTTTTTCGAAATAAGTTCAAATGTGCAAGTAATGACACCCATCCATGCCGCAGTGGCGGATCCAACTTGGAAATGGAATCAGGGGGTTCAACCTATGGCTGTCAATTGGACCGGGTACTACCCGACCCACTTAAATAAACCGGCCCGGTAAACCCTAGGACTTTAGGGTTCCGGGTCCCGGGTCAGTTATTTTTTTAATTTGGGCCCGGTTAACCGGGCCTGGACCTAGCCCGGTCCAGGCCCGTGCAATTAACCAGCCCAGCCCGGAATCTTTTTTTTTTTTTTAAAAAAAATAATTTTTTTTTTGTATAAATTAGTATATAACTATACAAATATATATTGTAATGTATATATATTATAGTATCTTTCATTTAAAGTATTACATATACATAGAATAGAGTGTATATATGTGAATAAATCTTCTATAGACGTGTATATTTAACGTATACATGTGTAT
>NC_061119.1:218233043-218239264 GCF_002878395.1 Capsicum annuum
TGTATATGTTTTATAAATTAGTATATAACTATACAAATATATATTGTAATGTATATATATTATAGTATATCTCATTTAAAGTATTACATATACATAGAATAGAGTGTATATATGTGAATAGATGTTCTATAGACGTGTATATTTAACGTATACATGTGTGTGTATATATATATATATATATAGATCGTAGTATATTTTATTTAAACTTTAAATTTTAAAGTAGTACATATATATTTGGATGGTGCGTATGTATGTGTAATTGTGTATGTATTTTTAAAATTCTAATGTAGTATATACTATATATATAGTGTATGTATATTGTTTAATGTATTTATAATGTATATAGGTGAGTATATATAATGTATATTGATTAACGTTTTTTTTTTGATCGGGTTTGACCGGTTTTTTAATCGGGTTTGACCGGGTTTAGGTGGGTTTGACCAGGTTGGGTTAAGTGGGCCGGGTTAGGGTGGTTTTTGATTTTTTCATTGTTGGGCCCGGCCTTACCCACTTAGACCCCATCTCGGACCCGGGCCGACCCTCAACCCGGTTAAATAACATGAACCCATAACCGGCCCACTTGACAGCCATAGTTCAACCCCATCGACGTATAATTATACTATTTTTACACGGTCAAAAATATTTTTTATGTATATATAGTAGATGTTGAACTCCCTTCGACTAGTCCGTATGTTTACTTCTAAATCCCCTCAATGAAAATACTGGCTTCGCCATTCCATGGCCGGGGTCACCTTCCTCTAACATGCTCAATTAAGAGAGTCAAACCCCTCAATGTTTTTTTCCCCTTCAAAAACTATAGGTGACAATGTATAATAGTTGTTAAATATTACATATTTAGGTCAAGGACGGTGAACAATATTAATGAGTGTTACAACTAATTTCCACCCATAAAGAATTTAATGAAACGAATAATATTTTTAAAAGACCGTTCGATTGTCAAATATGAATACTACTATATTTCTTTATTTATCTTTGGATCTGAGATTTCTTTTGGCTTTTAATTCACTTGACGTTTTCTAGTGATATTTCATAAAATGTTCCATAACTTTTGCTAGGGAATAATTAAAATTAGCCTGAATATGATGGAAATGAGGGAAAAGATTACAATGTGAGAAATGAAACGTGGGCGGGGAATGAGGGAAAAGGTTACAATGGAGCGAATCAGCGGGAAAAGTTTAGCCCAACACGAACACTCACCAACAAGGTGAAAGTTTAGGTAGCCAACAAAGTGAGGTATTAAGACCCGAGAAATTTAATAATTAATGTTAGGGATAACATGAATTTCTTTTTATCTTTCTCTTAATTTATTTTTAGTATCTTGAACAACTTAACAGTTAACTAAGAGAGTACAAATGATTTGTTTGGGTGGGAGGTGAGTGCTGGTAAGAAAGAACCTAGGCTCACGAGGAAAGTTTCCAAATTTAGGCTGGACTTATTGAAACAATAGTTCTCTCCAAATTAATAAAGATTGTTAGGCCATTCGAGAAAAATAAACAAACGTATCGAAATTGTCTTTTGCATTCTATACGTGCAATTATTTTGGTCATGTCGTGTTCACTTAAATTAAGGACGTGGAAAAAAGTCTCACGTATCTAACTCTAATTTGTGGATTTTTAATACTTTCTGTGTTCTATTTAATATTAATATTATGAATCATGATCTTCACGTTTTAATCTACTGTTTAGAAAATAGTAAGACTTCCTTTGTGGCTTTGTCCTTGAAATATCATTATGTGTTCGTCTTGCACTTGATAATAGTGAATTTTTTTTTAGTTCTGACATTAAACGACCTAGTGTCCACGATAGACATATCATCGACACTAGGCGTCTAAGGTCGAAAAACATCTAATCACTATGCTTTTGACATATCGTCGACTCCGCATTTAATGGCTTTGCTCTTGACATATCGTCGATACTAGGCGTCTAATGTCGAAAAACATGACATATCGTCGACTCTAGGCGTCTATAGTGGCTTTGCTCTTGACATATCATCGACACTAGGCGTCTAATGTCGAAAACCTCTAATCACTACGCTCTTGACATATTGTCCACTCTAGGCGTCTAGTGAATTTGCTCTTGACATATCATCGATACTAGGCGTCTAATTTCAAAAAACATCTAATCACTACGCTCTTGACATGTCGTCGACTCTACGTGTCTAATGGCTTTGCTCTTGACATATCATCGATACTAGGCGTCTAATTTCAAAAAAATATCTAACCACTATGCTCTTGACACATCGTTGACTCTTGGCGTCTAGTGCCTTTGATCTTGTCCTTGACATGTCACTAGGCATTACTTATGATAATGTTGTTGCATGCTACCTTAACTTAATTAGTATCTGATTAAATACCTTCGCATAAATAAAGCTGATGGAATACATAAATTTAAACCACCCTAATATAAAGACCACATCAACATGTCAAATATGTGAGAAAGGCAACCCAAGTAATTATAGTTGGCCATGCCTCCAAAGTATATACTCATTAATCAATCGGTGCATTAATTATATTGGCAAGTCAACGTACAACCGTCAATAAGTTGGAAAATAAAGAATGATGAAAAGATCCATGATTGTGAATTGTAAATTGTGAATGAGAGAGCGTTCAACTGTACACACTCAAGTTACATTTTGTCAATTAATAATTAATGTTGTATGTACGAGTAGAATTCAATAAAACTCTTCTTCCTTGGCTTTCCTTTTCCTCATCTATATATATATTCAACGCTAGTCCATGTCCTTCAGAAAATATAGGTACAAAATAGTTGAGAATATAGTTTTCCTAATTTCTATAAAATCAATAGTGTCTCTCAAACAATAAAAATCTTCCCCTATTTTCTCTTTGGAGAAGAATTGTGTTACTTATTTTTCATTTATGGAAGCTCCATTGTCAACTTGGCCATGGGAGAAGTTGGGAAGTTTCAAGGTACATTAAGCTAAAGACCTCTAATTTTGACTGAGTTAAGGTGTTTGTATATGCATATATTACTTTAGCGTTATTTGGATTAATTTTCTTGGGATATTAGTGATTGAATAATACTAATGTTTATATGTTTTGTTTGTTGTTGGAACAGTATTTACTGTATGGACCATTTGTTGCAAAAGTGATGTACTCAAGACATCAAGAAGACAACATCATGGCAACATGGTGTCTACATGTTCTCATATTATGTTCACTTAGAGGTCTCATTTATCAACTATGGTCCTCTTTCAGTAACATGTTGTTCTTAACTCGAAACCGCCGTATTATAAAACAAGGTGTTGATTTCAAGCAAATTGACAAAGAATGGGACTGGTAAGTACTTGAATCTTCAACATATCATATCTAAAAGGAAAAGTGGAATTAGCTACAAAGTGAACATAACATGTTGTTTAGCAACATCAGTTATTCCTTGCTATTTCTTGTTTGATTTGTTTGTTTTGTGTGTAAATGTTTCAGGGATAATTTTATACTCCTTCAAGCTCTAATGGCTAGTTTAGCCTATTATGCATTCCCAAATCTTGTTAATCTTCCAATATGGGATTTAAATGGCTTCATGGTGATCATAATCCTCCATATAATATTTTCAGAACCCCTTTACTACTACTTCCATAGATGCTTCCATGGAAGTTATCTTTTCAAACATTATCACTCACTTCATCATTCATCAGACGTACCTCAACCTTTTACAGGTAAAGGAATCATATATTTATATGTCAAAGTATTATTTATTAAATTTATTGATTTTTAAAATTTATAGTGGTAGTTAATTAGTTACACCTACGCACTGCAATTCTGATTATTTTATTATTTTGATATTCAGCTGGTCATGCTACATTTTTGGAGCAAATTTTATTAGGTGCAGTGATTGGAATTCCAATTCTAGGTTGTTATCTCATGGGATATGGATCAGTAGCTATGATTTATAGCTATATATTGATGTTTGATTTCTTAAGATGTTTGGGTCATTGCAATTTTGAGATTATTCCTCATCACCTATTTCTGGCCTTTCCATTTATGAAGTATCTCATTTACACTCCAACGTAAGTCAATGCTAGTCTCTTCAATTTTTCTTGAGATAAAATTTACATACTTAATTTATAACTCATAAAGTGTTGTAAGTCACAATCTTCTACTAAAGTTTTATATATTACTGAAATTCAATATTTTTCTATATTTGCAATTGCAGGTACCACAGCTTACATCACACAGAGATGGGAACAAATTTTTGCCTATTTATGCCACTTTTTGATGTTGTAGGCAATACTCTAAACCCAAAATCATGGGATATGCACACAAAAGCAAGTATTGAATCAGGTAAACATGTCTGGCCAATCAAGAATTTATAGTCCTTAATCTAGAAATAAATAAGATTTCTACTATCGGCAAAAAAAATTATACTTCTTACGTTCCGTTTTATTTGGCCTCAAGTTAAAAAACAACATGAAGTAATAATAGTCAAATTTAGAGTTCTAAACTATCACTAATAAGATTAATTTAGTAAAATATATCTCTAATTAAAAATTTCTTAAGAAATATATCAAGTTAATAAGGATCAAATAAAATAGAACACAATAAGTAACAAGTGTTATCTATCTTTATGGTTGCTTGCAGTACAGGTTTTTTTTTTCTAGGAACTCTAAAACTTGTGTTCTCCTATTTTAGAAAACATGTCTTTAACTTTATGAGTGTAACATGGTCTCTGAGCAAAGTTATGAGTACATTAAATTTGATATAGCTACATGTTTTGGCAAGTGGCTCAAAGTACAAAGTTCCATACTTTTGGGCATATGGAGTTGTTGTAAAGTAATTGATGTTGATCGTTGAATAGCCCCTCCACTTATTTTTACTTGTTCATTTTTTTGGGAATCAAGAAAGTTTTTTTTAACTTCTTACAGGGATTACCTCAAGTTAAATAACTATATAAAATAGTAGTAGCGCAGTCAAATTTAGAATTTTAAAGCATAATTAATAAAAACAGTCTGGTGAAAATTTTTGGTGCTATTGATGGTAATTGTTGCGTTGTTTGCAGGTAAAAATGGTCGTGTGCCAGATTTTGTGTTCTTGGCTCATGTAGTAGACATGACATCTGCGTTGCACGTACCATATGTATTCAGATCATTTAGTTCAACTCCTTTCACCACAAAACTTTACATTATACCCTTATTGCCTCTCTCTTTCCTTGCCATGATTGTCATGTGGCTCTACTCCAAGCCCTTCTTGAACACTTTTTACTACCTACAAGGCTACTTGCACCAAACATGGGTCGTCCCTCGCTTTGGTTTTCAATATTTCTTGCCATTTGCTACTGAGGGGATTAACAAACAAATAGAGCAAGCAATTCTTAGAGCTGATAAATTGGGAGTCAAAGTCATAAGCCTTGCAGCATTAAACAAGAATGAAGCACTAAATGGAGGTGGTACATTATTTGTGAATAAACATCCAAACCTTAAAGTAAGGGTAGTTCATGGAAATACATTAACAGCAGCAGTTATCCTTAATGAAATTCCTAAGCATATCACTGAGGTTTTCTTGACTGGAGCCACCTCTAAACTTGGAAGAGCTATTGCTCTTTACCTTTGCACTAGACAAGTTCGCGTTCTTGTAAGTATATATATATATCTAGCTAGTAGTTTTGGTCTAAAATATATCAAGAATTATTTATTCATATATATTGACTATTCAATCTTTCAGATGCTAACTTCATCTGCTGAAAGATTTCAAAAGATTCAAAAGGAAGCCCCAGCTGAATACCAAAAGTACCTTGTCCAGGTCACAAAGTATCAGGCAGCTGAAAACTGCAAGGTAATTAATTAAATCCTCTCATATATGTCATGATGATATTGATAACTGTTATTAATGGTTTTGGTTGGTGCTATATAGACATGGATAGTTGGAAAATGGATAACACCAAGAGAGCAGAAATTTGCTCCAGCAGGTGCACATTTCCACCAGTTTGTGGTACCTCCAGTCTTGCCCTTTAGAAGTGACTGTACATATGGTGATCTTGCTGCCATGAGATTGCCTCCTCATGTTAAAGGACTTGGTTCTTGTGAGGTAATTAATTAATTTGTGCTAATTATTCTTATACTATTACATAATTATACTTGTTAATTATACTATATAACAACTAATTTAGGCTTATCCCATTTCCCAATATATAATATAGTATACAATGGAAAGAGGAGTAGTACATGCATGCCATGCAGGAGGAGTGGTA
>NC_061119.1:218239364-218244228 GCF_002878395.1 Capsicum annuum
AGCTGTGATGCCCAATTTACCACCATTCCTTTCCTTCTACTCTCTTTCCAAACCCTTCTGGTAGTTGATCAATCTTTCCGTCTTTCTCTCTGAGTTTCTCCTTATCGTCCGATCCTTTTCTTAGTACCCAAATAAATCTATGGTTGCTTTGTTTTAAACCCAGAGCGACCTCATTGACCTGCTCTTGTGATAATGTAGTGGTTGATCCAAACGAGACAAATATTACTGAGCAAGCATATTGCTTGTCGAGAAATTCCAGGCATTCATGACGAGTCATGTTGCTAGATGAAGAAGAGATAGAGTCGTGTGATTCTACCAACATATGAAATGGACCAAAAGCCCAAGACGGCTTGCGTTTTTCTTTGGCAAGTAAATCTATGTACTTACCTTCCACTTCTTTGCACGAGTTTATGACTTCTCCCGAGTGGAACTCCAACTCATGTTCCATTCTAACCATTAATTTCACATGCGGCTCCAGCAATAGAAGCTCACGTGCATTTGCTAGAACAGTTTGACATGATCATCAACAACTATGTCAGGAATACTTTGTTGGAGCAAATAATATCTGTTAAAAGTCGACCGAACATGGAAGATATACGACATGACGTTTTGGCATGTATTGACTTTAACTAAGAGGTCTTCAAAATGGATGTTTGAGGCTCCGAGACCACCTTGGACGCGGAGTTTCAAATCTTGGTTCATATCAGCAAGTGAGAGGAAGTATACTGGTATATTATGGGGCGCGATGAAGCGCGCAAGAACAAAGAGCTGATTCAGATGGCTGTAATCAGGAAATGGCACCATGGCCACAATCACTTCATTGTCTGATGAGTTGGTAGCCATTGGAACAAGATCAGAGAAAAATGAATTTGGAAGAGATAATCTATTCCATCCATGTAAATTGCGAATTCAGTTCAGTCCAGGCATCATCTTTCAGACTCAGCTATGTAGTCATGACTCAGTTCATAAGAGTTCAGCGCATAATCTTAAATTTTCCCAAGTATTTCAGCTCAGTGTTATACCTTTGTACGATCTAAATCTTGTTGCCTCATGATTCATACATAAGTTATCACTTCCAAATCCAATGTATGTGATTTGAGCATAAACACATCGGAGGGAATCCTAAACTCTCTATATGAATCAGCTCCTTAAAGCAAGTAAAGTCAAGTCAGCTCAGAATTTAGTTTCATGATAGAGTGCTGTGATGACAACTTGGTATGCTATATCCCTTCTTAGAAGACATATCATGTCCATGTTATTCCATACCTTTAACATTCAACGTCCCTACCCATCATTCGGGGACGAATGATCCCAAGGGGGAGATAATGTAACACCCCGCATTTCGGGCTAGAACGAAAACCGTCGTTTCTATGCGTAGATGATTCAAAAGCCATAAATTCTATGCAAATTTGGCATGTTAATCAATTTTGTAGTATGGAAATTTATTTGAGCATGAACTGAGATCATAGAGGTCCCTAAACTCAAGGACGAGTTGAAAGCTTTCCTATTGTTCGAGTTTGAGTGAGCGTCGAAACTTGGATCAACTTCAATTGATCATAACTCTTTGTATATAACGAATTAGAGGGCCTACTATATATCAAATGAAAGCTCTTCGAATTAGCTTTCCAACGATACCAATTCACCAAATTCCGATACCCGAGAGAAAAGTTATGGCCATTTTCGTGACTAAGACAGTAGCATCGCCCGATTAGCATACGACGCACGCTCTGTCGCACGCACCCAATTTTCAGGTTTTGTTTTCGCGTTTTTAAGGGTAAAAGTGGTATTTTCCACCCCCTGTTTAGCCAATACACAGGATTAAATCCCCAAAACACCAAAATAACATTATTTTCTCTCAAAATCACCAAGAACACTCCTTAGGTTTTCAACCCAAAAATCAACATATCTCAAGATTTAATCGTAGCTTTTCCTTAATTCTTCAAGAATCGGAATCCCCATTGCGAGGGCTACAAGAAGCACCCACCAATCGTACATATAGCATCCTTTAATGTGAGAGTTCATTCAAAAGCTTCTAAATTAAGGTACGTGGGGTTTATCCTAAAACTACATGGGCTTGTTGAAAACACTCAATTTTGATTTAAAGATCATCAAGCATGAATTTGTTAAAGGGGTTTTGAAATCCATAATTTTATTATGCTTATTGCACGTTTAATGATATTGTTATTTTGGCCTTTAGGCCTTATCCCATTAAATTGATTTACACATATAAGTATATGTATGAAACTTGAAATTGAAGATTTGTTTGAGAGCTCAAATAATGAAAATCCCTATATCCTTATGTTTATGATCTTATGGTGATTGATTGAAATGCAGTTGGTGAGCCTTCTTAATTCCAGAAGGCATGTGTCTTTCATATTATGTTATTTATTTTGGTGTAGGTCGACTGGGGGCCTTGTCCCAGTTTCAGACAGTTATCATTTGATTATGTAGTAGAGATTTAGCAGACTGTTCCAGATGTTGTTTAGTTGATTTCGGATTTCATTCCTTATTGTTAAATTTAATCCATAGTATGACCATGTTTCCATATCAGTTTATATTTCCGCATCTTCTTTTATTATATGAATGTTGTGCATGATTGCCAGATAGAGTACGCCCGGGCCTTCATGGTACGGGATATCTGTCATGGCCGGGACCTAGCTCGGGTCGTGACATTTAAGTTGCTAATTTGATGATCAATACAGATGGATTTTACAAGAAAATAATCAACCTCTCTGCATACTCTCTTCTTCAAACTCCATCTCTATTTTAGTGGCTAGCTTTTGAATTGAATTCCTGGTATTTCTCTTTAACAGTTTTAAATCAACAATTGGACTCCTAATTTAACTAGGATTGTACGTAAAAAAAATGCTGGAGAAAAAAGAAAAAAACAGCTGCATTCTTAAAGCAACTTTCAACACTCCTCCTTGCTTTATGAAATGCAAACACCAATTCTTTGCCTTAGAAGCTCGAACTTGCGTAACGACCTCAGATGTAACAGCATACCTCCCACCATTCCTGGTACACCTGCCACTGTTTCCAATATCATTGCACGACAACCGTATCTTTCCTTAAAAAATAAATCGATTGGAATCCGGAGAAGTTTCACTGACCAATAAGCAACCTTATCAAGGAATTTCTTGGGTACATGGTGCTTGCTTAGATCAATCGATTAGTCAGCCTGATATGTCTCCCATGGAGATGCAAAATGGTTAACGTCTCTATGATGAGCTTCATCCGGATGACAGTAACAAGAGTCACATCCTTAGGTAGTCTCTAGTAGTCAGTTGCTATTGCAGGAGTGTCAAGAATGGACCTTGGGCCTAACTCAACTTCAAAAGCTAGCTCAAGAGGAGCCAGTGCCAGTTGGGCCTGGGCGTGAGGGGGGTGTTAGAGTGGGTACAAGTTTCACATTGGTTGGGGAATGGACTAGTGGTTTGCTTATATGGACTTGGGTAATCCTCCCCTGGTATTAGAGCCAGGTCTATCCCCATTTTGGGCTCCCGGTCCACACGCCAGTGCCAGTTGAGCCTAGACGTGAGGGGGGTGTTAGAGTGGATAAAAGTCCCATATTGATTGGGGAATGGAGTAGTGATTTGCTTAGATGGACTTGGTTAATCCTCCACTTGAGCTAGCATTTGAGTTTGAGTTAGGCCCAAGGTCCATTCTTGACATAGTATCCTTTCCTCTCCTTCATACTCAGTCTTGAGATAATCCCATACCTCTTTCGCTGATTGCAGAGACATAATGCGAGTTACGATATTAGATGAAACTACTGTAAATAAGCATGGCATTGCCTTTGATTTCCTAGTTTTTCTCTCCTTGTGAGTTTTAATCTGCGCCACCATGGGATTGTCCAGCAAGGGAGCTATCTCGTATTTATATTCAACAGCTTTCCAGAGATCCAAAGCTTGTAGATATATCCGCATTGTAACTGCCCAGATTCGATAACTTTTTCCATTGAAAGTTGGTGGTGCCATTGAAGAAAAATTTGTTTCTCCGTTCATGGTATCATTGATTCAAACACTCACAGGTCCTTTTATCACACAAACACACAGACACACACACACAAACAGGAAGTTATTTGATACTATTTGAAATGAAAGATTCCATTGCCTTGCGTGAAGGTCCTCCATCGCTGACAGAGCTCTTGATCTTTTTACACAATTCCACTGCTCTTTGCCTCATCTTTTCCCCTTCCGTTGTGCCCATCAATGTCTTCACAACTTTCTCAATGGTTGATGCTGTCACCAATTCTTCTCGACGTGTCCAACTCCTGACAGATGTTCCGATCTTCAGCAAGTTGGTCACTAAAATAGCGTTAAATGGATGATCGTGATGGATTGGCCATGTTGCTAGACGCACTCCCATGCTAATGCTCTCAATACAAGAATTCCATCCACAGTGGCTCAAAAACCCGCCTGTAGATGAATGTCCCAAGATTTCTAATTGGGGTATCCAATTTCTCACCACCATTCCTCTTCTTTCCGCTCTTTCTTCAAACCCTTTTGGCAATTCTATCTTCCCATCTTTCTCTTCAAATTTGTCAGTTTCCATTTTTTTATCGGCTTCTCTTAGTACCCAAATAAATTTATGGTTGCTTCGTTCTAGACCAAGCGCTATCTCATTGACTTTCTCTTGTGATAATGTAGTGGTTCTTCCAAATGAGATGAACATTACTGAGTTAACGTCTTGTTTGTCGAGAAATTCTAGGCATTCGAGACGAGTCCTATAGCTAGAGTTGTGCGACTCTAGCAGCAACATATGAAATAGACCAATAGCCCACCACTGCTTGTTATCTTTTGTATGTGCAAGTAAATTTAGGTACTTACCTTCGACTTCTCTGCATGTGTTCATGATTTCTCCA
>NC_061119.1:218247228-218302464 GCF_002878395.1 Capsicum annuum
ACGCTATTTCTGTAACCAATTTGCTAAAGATCGGAATACCTGTCAAGCGTTGGTCTCACCGGGAGGAATTGGTAACAGCATCAACCATTGAGAAAGCTGTGAAGACGGCACGACAGAAGGCGAAGAGATGAGGCAAAGGGCAGTTACATTGAGCAACAAGATCAAGAGCTCTGTTAGCGATGGCGGACCAGCACGCAAGGAAATGGAATCTTTCATTTCAAATATTATCGAATGAACTTCCTAATTTGTTGTCTTTCTAGGACAAAGAAACAACCTATTTCTACCAAAATTAAAATAACTAATTAGTTTCCTATCAAAGATAGGACTCCTAATTTAACTAGGATTGTATGGAAAAAAAATGCTTGAGAAAAAAGAAAAAAACAGCTGCATTCTTAAAGCAATTTTCAACACTCCACCTTGCTTTATGAAATGCAAACACCAATTATTTGCCTTAGAAGCTCGAACTTGCGTAACGACCTCATATGTAACAGCATACCTCCCACCATTCCTCGTACCCTACCACTGTTTACAACATCATTGCACGACAACCTTATCTTTCCTTAAAAAATAAATCGGTTGGAATCCTAAGAAATTTCACTAACCAATAAGTAACCTTATCAAGGAATTTCTTGGGCACATGGTGCTTGCTTAGATCAATCGACAAGTCAGCCTGATATGTCTCCCATGGAGATGCGAAATGGTTAACGTCTCTATGATGAGCTTCATCAGCACGGATGACAGTAACAACATCCTTTAGAGTCACATCCTTAGGCAGTCTCCAGTAGTCAATTGCTATTGCAGGAGCAGGGACATTTTCAATTTCACCATGATCAATATAATTAAGATACAAATAATATGTGTATAGACTCCTCTTCCAGATAACCAACAACTCTGTGTGCAAGCTTGGGGACAGCAAGTAAAGCACAAAGTAAAAATTGAAAAACGCTCCCTGCACGGAAATAACTAACAACTTCTCTTACCATTTAGTCTGTACTAGCTCCACCATAGTCGTCAGATGCATCCTCTCATTCTCATCTTCTTCAAGTAATTCTTTTATCCAACCACCACTTTGCTAGAACTTCTCTTTTGCGTCACGGTCACGATAATTATTTTCCTTGAAGGATTCGTAGAGTCTCTTGGTGGTGACTTCTCCATATGCCTTTCTTTTACCACTTGAACAAGATTAAGAGGTGCTCATACCTCCAACTTTGAGTTTCTCCTCGGTTGATGAACTACGTACTGTCTTCTGGATTTCTTGCAATGCAGCTGATCTCCAAACCGTGTGAGAGCCGACTCCCCCACTGAATAGCTGCCAAGAATCGGATAGGATTCAACCTGGGATAACCGGAAATTACTCAGCAAAGGCAGCTTAGCTGACTGAATTGCATTCTCACACTGCTCATCACAAACATTCTCAAGTTCCAATTCTGATAATTTATCAGCATTAGCAGCTTCAGGCATCTGTTTTCTCTGAACTAAAATATTGCTTTCCAAGTAAAGCTTACACTCAGAATCAGATTCCAAATGAGTCATATTCTGGAATCCATTAAGAGGCCACAATCCCCCTCGCCTAGCAAGACCAGAATTATTTCCCGACAACACCATATTGGGCTTTCTATCTTCCAAATCATGCTCAGGCGAAGAATCTTCTTCACCTAAATTCTTAGCAGAAACTTCATTCGGACAAGGTATGTCAGGTAGGCCATTCTCCGAGTCATCCGATGGAAGTCCAGAAATATCATCTAGCTTCTCCCCGGATGCAGCAGCAGCAACTTCCTTGGGATATACTTTCTCCCGGCTGTCAGTGGTTGAAAGGTCTGTTCCTTGAAGATCATTAAGCATGTCAATGTAGTCAACTTTGCAATCTCAACCAGGACAAAGCCAGTCTTCATCATCAGGTGGAATGTCTTCTTTTAGAAGAGGTGGCTCCACACACAACGGGTGAAATCCACGCTCTTCTTCAAATAGATTTAATGATAAACTTCTGCCTCTCATTTTGACTTTAAATAGGTCTTTTCCAAATGCTTCTTTGATACGGGAACGATCATGAAGATGAACATTTTTGAGTCTATTTAATGCAACCTACGGAGTGTACGAGTTGAAGTGTGAAAAGGGCTCCAAAGCTGCCTCTATATTGCACTCCATAGGCGTCATTTTGTCCATTTAACACTAAGGGGCACTTTTATCATTTTATCTATTATTTGTATTAGCCTATATAAATAACATGTTAGGGTTCTAGATCATTAGTTTTTGAATGTTGATGTAAGAACACAAAGAATATCTCTCTAGAGAGAGAGAGCCTCCCTAGGCCGAAACTAGGACATGAGCAAGTGTGGAATCACTTGTGAATGTGTATTGATTGGAAACGTTGGTGCTTGAGCGGTGGAATCCCTCTTGTGTCTTCGTAAGAGTGTGGTGTTGCTATTGTAAGTTCTAGGGGTCCTTAGATGGAATTTGTCTATGGGTTCTTTGATCTTATTGTAGTGTATGTCTCACTTCCTATCTTTACATTTTATGTCTTAGTTTGTGTTGTCTAGTGAACCCATTGGTTCTTGTTGTGTCTTGTAATGTTGTAATGTTGGATTTTTTTTATTGTAGTGTTGTTCCTCTCGTTATTGTTGTTTATCCCTTGTTGTTGTTAGTCATTTACACCTTGTTTCTTGTTGTTGTTAGAGCCGAGAATTGTGTTTGTGTTGCTCTCGGATTTCCTTTTTGTTTGTGGACTGTTTTTTTGGCTTCCTTTTTATACGACCCAAGTTTGTCTCATATCATTTGGTATCAGAGCATGGCTTGATCTTGTTCCCACAAGAACAATCTTGGGCTTATTAGTTGAAAAATCAAAAAAAAAAAAATTATTGAAAACTGAAAATTCCCCCCCCAAAAAGAGAGCAATCTGTCCGTGTTGTGTTCTTGCCAGATTTATTGTTGTGTCTTAGCTGAGATTTTTACTTGTATTTGTTGTCTCTAAGTGTTAGTTTTGTTCCTCACTAACACATTGAGTCTATATCTTGATTTGAGCTTACATTTGTTGTAGTTTTCACCTTGGCCTTGTGATGTTATTGTTGTTCTAAGCTTGGCCTTGTGTTGTTGTTGTGGATTTGGACTTGGAAGTTGGATGTTGTTGGTTGTTCTTGAAGTTTGTTGTTGTTCTTGGGGAATGTTGTTGTAGTTCTTGATGTTCTTCACAAACTTTATGTCTTGTTAAAATAAAGTGTTTATTTGATCCATAAAGGTGAAGGAAAACTGGGGTGTGACTTGTTAGTCTTGAAAGACACTACAACCACCAAAGACTTTATCAACCATTTTCCAACAACTTTCCTTAAAACAAGGGACCTTGTCTTGTGGGACTAGTAAAGTCAAATCTCACCTTTTGAGTTTGAAAAGTTGAAAGGTTACAAGACTTTACTTTCCTTCCAATATCAAGTCATCCATTACAAAAAATTATGTAAAGATTAAGTCTTCAAGAGAAGAACAAATTGTGTGGGCCTTGACCAATTGTAAACTGCCACATCATCAAACAATTGTTCACACGACAAATTTTAAGCTCAAATTTGATCTTCTAGTTTCATTTTGTTGTTTCTTTTGTTGATTCCAATACTAACTTACAAGGTAGTAACCACTTACTAGATTGTGAGTTGGTTTGAAACCGTTCTTTGTGTTTATGGCCTTGTGTATTTTTTTTTATTTTGGAGTCGTCATAAGCATTGGAATTCACCTCTCAACACCTCACAGAGTACAAGAAAGCATACAACACTTGTGAGATTAAGTGTGAGGAATCCGAGAACAAAGAAACAAAGAAAGAGTGTGAGGACCTTTCTTTTACAACTAACCTATTTGTTGTTTTGTAGTGAAACTTCTTGGCTAAACTCAATTGAGCCGGATGAGATTGAAGGAAAATCTCAAGATAGAGAGGAAGCCAAGGTGCAAAATGAAGACGTTGGCTAAGACTTGAAATTGTTGTGTTCTTGGTTTCTTCTTATTTTGTGGATTGTTTTGGAGCCATTTTCATTTGGCTAGTGCCATGAATTTGAGGTCAAATTCCTCTCAATATGGAGAGGATGATACGGGAACGATCATGAAGATGGACATTTTTGAGTGTATTTAATGCAACCTATGGAGTGTACGAGTTGAAGTGTGAAAAGGGCTCCAAAGCCACCCCTATATTGCACTCCATGGGCGCCATTTATTCCATTTAACACTAAGGACTTTTGTCATTTTATCTATTATTTGTATTAGCCTATATAAAGAACATGTTAGGGTTCTAGCTCATTAGTTTTTGAATGTTGATGTAAGAACACAAAGAACATCTCTCTAGAGAGAGAGCCTCCCTAGGCTGAAATTAGGACATGAGCAAGTGTGGAATCACTTGTGAATGTGTCTTGCTTGAAACGTTGGTGCTTGTGCGGTGGAATCCCTATCGTATCTTCGTAAAAGTGTGGTGTTGCTATTGTAAGTTCTAGGGTTCCTTAGATGGAATATGTCTATGGGTTCTTGGATCTTATTGTAGTGTATGTCTCACTTCCTATCTTTACATTTCATGTCTTAGTTTGTGTTGTCTAGTGAACCGCTGGTTCTTGTTGTGTCTTGTAATCTTGTAACGTTGGATTATTGTTGTTGTAGTGTTGTTCCTCTCGTTATTGTTATTTATCCCCTGTTGTTGTTAGTCATTTACACCTTGTTTCTTGTTATTGTTGGAGCCGAGAATTGTGTTTGTGTTGCTCTCGGTTTCCCTTTTGTCTGTGGACGGTTTTTTTGGCTTCCTTTTTATACGACCCAAGTTTGTCTCGTATCATTCCTTGATCAAGCAGTGTTTATCTTCGAAATACAATTTGAAACCTTTTTCTAATAACTGACCAACACTTAACAACTTTTGGTCCAAATCGGGTACATAAAGAACATCAGAAATTGTTTTAGTGCCCGATTGTGTTTCAATTGTAATCGTTCCCATACCTTTTGCTGGAATATAACCACCATGGACGATTCTAACTTTTGTAACTTTAGTAGGCCTCAAATATTTAAAAAGATCTTTATCACAAGTCATATGATTTGTGCATCCGCTATCGATTAGCCACGACTCGCTTGAGACACTTCTTGTTAAACATGATGCGACAAAGAGTTGATTTTCTTCCTGTTCATCAACAACTCGAGCCTCTGCATCTTGCTGCTCAGTTTAATTCTTGCAGATGATCGCTTCATGCCCAAGCTGATTTCACTTAGTGCACTTAGCATCAGGGCTCTCCCAACACTTGAAAAGTGCATGTACGAGCTTGCCGCAATGCTTACAAGGACGGTAGTTTCCTTTGAAACCACCTATTTTATTTTTGTTGTTGTGCGCTGCACCTTCTTCATCAGCTGGTTGGTACTTCTTCTTCTTCTTTTTCTTCTTAGAACGTCCATCATCGTGATGCTTGGCTGGTAAGGCACCTTCGACAACTCCTCCTTGTCTCATAATACACTATTGCTCTTGCGCTTGAAAAGCACGTAAGAGCTTTGCAAGTGTGATCTTGGACAAGTTCTTAGTATTTTCTAAGGTTGTTATTGTAGCCTCAAATCTTTCAGGTACCGTTACTATGATTTTTTCAATGATCCTTGAATCATTGAAAGTGGAACCCAATAATCTGATGCGATTTGCTAAATTAAGAAGTCTGTCAAAGTACTCCTTTATGGTTTCACTTTCTTTCATCCTTTACAGCTCAAACTCACGTACTAGATTCATCACTTGCATCCCTCAAATCCTTTCATCTCCTTCATACTCAGTCTTGAGATAATCCCATACCTCTTTCGCTGATTGTAGAGACATAATATGAGTTACGATATTAGATAAAATTGCTGTAAATAAGCATGCCATTGCCTTTGATTTCCTAGTTTTTCTCTCCTTGTGAGTTTTAATCTGCGCCATCGTGGGATTTTCCGGAAAGGGAGCTATCTCATATTCATCTTCAACAGCTTCCCAGAGATTCAAAGCTTGCAGATATATCTGCATTCTAACTGCCCAGATTCGATAACTTTCTCCATCGAAAGTTGGTGGTGCCATTGAAGAAAAAATTGTTTCTCTGTTCATGGTATCATTGATGCAAACACTCATAGGTCCCTTAAGATTAAAGCTCTGATACTAGTTGTTGGTTCAAAACTGTTAAAGGGAAATAACAGGAATTCAATTCAAAAGCTAGCCACTAAAATAGAGATGGGGTTTGAAGAAGAGAATATGCAGAGAAGTTGATTATTTTATTGTAAAATCCATCTGTATTGATCATCAAATTAGCAACTTAAATGTAACGACCCGAACTAGGGCCTGGCCATGACGGACATCTCGAACCATGAAGGCCCGAGCGTCCTACTCTATCTGGTAATCATGCACAACATTCATATAATAAAAGAAGATGCAGAAATATAATCTGATATGGAAACATGGTCATACTCTTGATTTAATTTAACAATAAGGAATGAAATCCGAAATCAACTAAACAACATCTGGAACAGTCTGCGAAATCTCTACTACATAATCAAATAACAACTGTCTGAAACTGGGACAAGGCTCCAGTCGATCTAAATCAAAATAAATAAAATAATCTGAAAGACACATGCCTTCTGGAATTAAGAAGGCTCACCAACTGCACACTTCACTGTTGTCTGAAAACTCTACTGTTTAGCAGAACCTCTGAACTGAGCTTTAGACCTTAGGAGGTAGGGGGTCAATACAAATGTACTGGTACGCAGAGAAAATACAAAATAATAATTTATATTCAACATATATGAGAGAAATTTAAAATAGTTCATCAACATATCATATGGTAAGAAATCACATGAGCATTTTCAAAAGACTCTTAAAAATTATTTGAACTTTGTGACATTCTTTGTTTTACTTCTACGCTAGGTGGTATAACCTACAACTCTGAAATTCCCGGTCTATATGGAATCCTCCATTGACTCGGCAAGGAAGCCTCCAACCCAAGTGTGCCGCAAGGGTTGGAGTCTCTAACTCTGCTACACCACACGGCTGTCGCCAGCGTAAAATTAATATACCTGGATCGACAAATCACGGTTTTAGGCTAAGAGTTACTTGAACTCAAGCCTTCTTCGGGTAACCACCTAACCCTCTTTAAGCCCATTTTTAACTCTTTAAAACATGCATTCTCTGAAAACATATTCTGAAAACATACTCTGTTATGGCATACATACTTATGGTATCGTCATACCATTGACTTGCAAGTCACATCTCTGAGCCATTATTAGCATATTACAATCTCTATTTTTAAAACATAAATTTTACCACTATATCAATAAATCATTTCAAAGAACTCCTTCTCTAAAACTCATGTAAACACATGTATGCAACTCTCTTTGTCAAACTTTCAATGATGCAAGGTGGTCATGTCAAACTCTTAATCTCATGCAAATCTTTCTCTTTTAACAAAATATATTTACATCAAGAAACTCCCTCTCTTAAATCTCTAAAACATGCTCAAAGTACTATGGTATTTTAGTAAACTATTTTCAAGCCATAAATCATGCATTTCAATCAATCACCATAAGATCATAAACATAAGGTTATAGGAATTTTCATTATTTGAGCTCTCAAACAAATCTTCAATTTCAAGTTTCATACATATACTTATATGTGTAAATCAATTTAAGGGGATAAGGCCTAAAGTCCAAAACAATAATATCATTAAACATGCAATAAGCATGATAAAATCATGGATATCAAAAACCCTTTAACAAATTCATGCTTGATAATCTTTAAATCAAAATTGAGTGTTTTCAACAAGCCCATGTAGTTTTAGGATAAACCCCACGTACCTTAATTTAGAAGCTTTTGAATGAACTCTCGCGTTAAGTATGCTATACGTACGATTGGTGGGTGCTTCTTGTAGCCCTCGCAATGGGGATGCCGATTATTGAAGAATTAAGGAAAAGCTACGGTTAAATATTGAGATATGTTGATTTTTGGGTTGAAACCCTAAGGAGCGTTCTTGGTGATTTTGAGAGAAAATAATGTTATTTTGGTGTTTGGGGGATTTAATCCCGTGTTATGGCTGAATAGGGGGTGGAAAATACCACTTTTGCTCTTAAAAATGGGAAAACAGAACCTGGGAATTGGGTGCGTGCGACAGAGCATGCGTCACACACTAATCGCGCGATGCTATTGTCTCAGTCACGAAAATGGCCATAACTTTTCTCTTGGGTATCGGATTTTGGTGAATTGGTATCATTGGAAAGATAATTCGAAGAGCTTTCATTTGATATATAGTAGGCCCTCTAATTCGTTATATACAAAGAGTTATGATTGATTGAAGTTGATCTAAATTTCGACGCTCACTCAAACTCGAACAATGGAAAGCTTTCAACTCGTCCTTGAGTTTGGGGACCTCTATCATCTCAATTCATGCTCAAATAGGTTCCCATACTACAAAATTGATTAACATGCCAAATTTACATAGGATTTATGACTTTTGAATCATCTACGCATAGAAATGATAGTTTTCGTTCTAGCCCGAAATGCGGGGTGTTACATTATCTCCCCCTTGGGATCATTCGTCCCCGAATGATGGGTAGGAACGTTGAATCTTAAAGTTATTGAATAACATGGACATGATATGTATTTTAAGAAGGGATATAGCATACCAAGTTGTCATCACAACACTCTATCATGAAACTGAATTCTGAGCTGACTTGACTTTACTTGCTTTAAGGAGCTGATTCATATTGAGAGTTTAGGATTCCCTCCGAAGTGTTTATGCTCAAATCACACACATTGAATTTGGAAGTGATAACTTATGTATGTATGAATCATGAGGCAACAAGATTTAGATCGTACAAAGGTATAACACTGTCTGAGCTGAAATACTTGGGAAAATTTAAGATTATGCGCTGAACTCTTATGAACTGAGTCATGACTACATAGCTGAGTCTGAAAGATGATGCCTGGACTGAACTGAATTCGCAATTTACATGGATGGAATAGATTATCTCTTCCAAACTCATTTTTCTCTGATCTTGTTCCAATGGCTACCAATTCATCAGACAATGAAGTGATTGTGGCCATGGTGCGATTTCCTGATTACAGCCATCTGAATCAGCTCTTTGTTCTTGCGCGCTTCATCGTGCCCCATAATATACCAGTATACTTCCTCTCACCTGCTGATATGAACCAAGATTTGAAACTCCTCGTCCAAGGTGGTCTCGGAGCCTCGAACATCCATTTCGAGGACCTCTTAGTTAAAGATGATGATCCAGCTGAACGCGATCCGATTCTAGTGTCTCTGAAAAAACTCAGGGAGCCCATTCTTAAAACATGCCTTGAACTCACTGCCAATGCAAAGAGGTCAGTTGTAATTCATGACAATGTAATAACCGAACATACATGGGAAGTCAATACATTCCCAAACGTCATGTCGTATATCTTCCATGTTCGGTCGGCCTTTAACAGATATTAGTTGCTCCAACAAAGTATTCCTGACATAGTTGTTGATGATCATGTCAAACTGGTCTAGCAAATGCACGTGAGCTTCTATTGCTGGAGCCGCATGTGAAATTGATGGTTAGAATGGAACATGAGTTGGAGTTCCACTCGGGAGAAGTCATAAACTCGTGTAAAGAAGTGGAAGGTAAGTACATAGATTTACTTGCCAAAGAAAAACACAAGTCGTCTTTGGCTTTTGGTCCATTTCATATGTTGCTAGAATCACACGACTCTATCTCTTCTTCATCTAGCAACATGACTCGTCATGAATGCCTGGAATTTCTCGACAAGCAAGATGCTAGCTCAGTAATAGTTGTCTCGTTTGGATCGACCACTACATTATCAACAGAGCAGGTCAATGAGCTCGCTCTGGGTTTAAAACAAAGCAACCATAGATTTATTTGGGTACTAAGAAAAGGATCTGACGATAAGGAGAAACTCAGAGAGAAAGACGGAAAGATTGATCAACTACCAGAAGGGTTTGAAAAGAGAGTAGAAGGAAGAGGAATGGTGGTAAATTGGGCACAACAGTTGGACATCTTGAGGCATTCATCTACAGGTGGTTTTTTGAGTCACTGTGGGTGGAATTCTTGTCTCGAGAGCATTAGCATGGGAGTGACTCTAGAAACTTGGCCAATCAGTAACGAGCAGCCATCTAACGCTGTATATGTAAAAAATGTGCTTAAGATTGGAATATCTGTCAAGAGTTGGGCTCACCGTGAGGAATTAGTAATAGCATCAACCATTGAGAAAGATGTGAAGACGTTGATGGGCACGACAGAAGGGGAAGAGATGAGGCAAAGGGCAGTGGAATTGAGCAAAAAGATCAAGAGCTCTGTCAGCGATGGAGGACCTTCACGTAAGGAAATGGAATCTTTCATTTCAAATATTATCAAATAACTTCCTATTTGTGTGTGTGTGTGTGTGTTTGTGTGATGATTGTGGGGGGGGGGGGGGGGGGGGGTCTGTCTCCTATGATATAGTATCCTTAAAATCAGTGAACGTAGGTTGAATGTCCTTCCGATTCGTTGTCTCTAAGTTCTATTTCTCCTCCCTTGGAATAAACTTGATAGCAAAAGCCAGAAGTCATATATGGCTAATAAGAGTGTATCAGATATGTTCAATCTTCATATCCTTATAGTGAAATTGAAGTGTTTTAAGAACATCGTAGCAGGGTCAATTTCACATATGGTCACTAAATTTTACCCATTCTGTATCACTAAAGTCACAATACTACTGTTCGTCTCAGTAAAGTCACCTAATTGTAATTCAATGCCACATCACAAAATGGTTTGTTCTATATATATATATATATATATATATATATATAAAATCTTGGAGGTAGACCCAAGTTGATCAATTCTGTGTTGGACTCATCGCCTACTTATGTTATGTCTCTTCCCCATCCCCATGGGGTAATAGGACCTTCTTTATGTTGGTGTGTGTGATAGCAATTTCGTTTATAATTCAGGTGAAAACAAGGCATTTACTGTAAATAATGTAAAGGATGGAAAAAGGGTAGAATGTTAGCAATCTGCCATCCTCTTGTCCAACCTTTTACATGTAAAAAGACAAATGTACTAGGTATTGTCAAGTGCTTTATGTCGTCATTTGTAGATGACAAATATTTGTCATTGATTTTTGAAAAATACACTACAGGCAGCATCAAGCACCCTCAATCATCTTCCTATTTTTCTTTTTTAGTTAGTTTCAAAAGGGATGATCACTTCCCTTTTTAGCAACTATTGAATTTTAGCTTTTCACGTGACATGTTTAAGACCACAAGAGTCAAGTCTTTTTTCATTTTCTTAAGTTTCGCGTCAAGTCAAAACAGGTCAATCAATTTGAAATGGAGGGAGTACTTGCTTTATTCATATGACTTGCAAAAGAACATGAAATGCTCTGTTTCCGTCCTGAACTATACACGAAATTGTTGAGACACACCTGAACTTGTGAGGAGATTGATGGAGAAAAAGGGCAACGAAAAGAGGGACTTACATATGGTGCTCATTGACATTAAAAAGGCCTACAACAAATTTCCAAGGGAAATCCTTTAGATATGCCTAGAGTGGACATGTATGAAGGGGATAAAACGCGGGTAAGAACGGTGGGAGAAGACTCCGAGCACTTCCCGGTGGAGATAGGGTTGCACCAGGGATCGACTGTTAATATGTTCTTATTTGTCTTTGTACTGGATGAATTGACGTGATACGGTCAAGATGAGGTGTATTAGTGTATGTTTCTTGGGGATAACATAGTACTGATTGATGAGAGGCGTAGTCAAGTAAATCTTAATTTGGAGATGTGGAGGCAAATTCTGGAGTCTAAAAAGTTCAGGGTGCTATGTTTTCTTCATTGTTTCCTTCTTCTTTGTATTTGGATCTGCTGCACTTGAGTTGAGGGTCTTTTTGGAAACAGTCTTTCTACCTCCACGAGGTAGTGATAAGATCCGATATATACTCTATGCTCTCCAGACCCCACTTGTGGAATTTCACCGAGCATGTCGTTGTCGTTGTCGTTGTTGTCGTCATTATGAATGTTCATCAAAATAGTGGGACATGCATTGATATTTTTCTCAGATGTTTGTATCACATGTTTTATGTTTAAATGCTTCTTAACAAGAAAAAAGTACTCTATGAGACAAAGTATTTTCCACCGTTGAGCCCAGAATTTTGCCCAAAAGTAGCACTAAATGTCACGACCCGAGCCGGGGCCCTGGCCTCAATGGGAATCCCAAACCACAAAGGCCCGAAAGACCCCTGTAACGGCTCAACCTGTGGAAAAATCTAAAGATGATTTTTTTTGGAAAAGTGTAGATTTATCTAGAATGTCCTAGTATAGATATTCTTGAAGAAATAATCTAGATATTCTAGAGCATTGTAGTGGATAAAGTTTGCTAGATATTTCTTGTATATGTATCTAGAAGAATTTCTAGAACCATCCATAGACTAGTATATATAGGGAGGGGTCTTGTACATTTGTATCCATCCAAAAACAAATCTAATACAAAGCATATTCAAGTAGTCTTCTTCTATACCTAAGTTCTCTCTTTTAATATCTTCCTTCATCCTTATAGCTTCCTCTTCTTAGTTGAATCTTCCGATCATAGTTAACGATCTTAGGATAGCAGAAGGTCTTCCTAAATATACCTTTCTTCTGCCATTCTCTACACAACCCACTAGTGTGTGTGTGTTTGTGTGATGGTTGTGGGAGGGGGGTGGGGGGGTCTGTCTCCTATGATATAGTATCCTTAAAATCAGTGAAGGTAGGTCGAATGTCTCTAAGTTCTATTTCTCCTCCCTTGGAATAAACTTGATAGCAAAAGCCAGAAGTCATATATGGCTAATAAGAGTGTATCAGATATGTTCAATCTTCATGTCCTTATAGTGAAATTGAAGTGTTTTAAGAACATCGTAGCAGGGTCAATTTCACATATGGTCACTAAATTTTACCCATTCTGTATCACTAAAGTCACAATACTACTGTTCGTCTCACTAAAGTCACTTAATTGTAATTCAATGCCACTTCACAAAATAGTTTGTTCTATACATATATATATATATATACATACATACATACATACATACATACATACATACATACATACATACATATATATATATATATATATAGATAGATAGATAGATAGATAGATAGATAGATAGATAGATATCTTGGAGGTAGACTCAAGTTGATCAATTCTGTGTTGGACTCGTCGCCTACTAAAGTGGCCAAAAAGTTGGACAAGTACGGCCAGACAGACCATTGGTTCACTAATGTTGTATCTAGTCCATATGTAACCTCAGTGTGGAGAACGATCAGGAACATTATTAGACGAGTTAACAGAATTGATTGAGGTAGAAGAATTAGGAGAATGATGTAAAATCACCTCAAAGAGTGTCGGCAGGGAACAGGAATCCTACAAAAGATCGATTGAGACTCCCTCCACGGTCCCATGATGATCTGTACGTACTTGTCCTGATTGTTCGTCCACTTCAAATGCTCAAAACAGACCATCTTGATAATGAAACTAAGGACTTTCTCACCAAACAATTTCACCTTATGTATGAGTACTCACTGTCTTCCACTTAATCATTTACTCATCGATTTTGTCAATTTTTCCTTCGCGCTCATTCATATAAATATTGAATCTTTTCCGTTTTCCAACCGAATGAAGTGAAAATATCCTTAAGATTCTTGGAAAATTCCTAGAAATCACGGAAATTTTCACTATCATTTATAATTAAATAATAAAGAAAATACACTATTTCCACCCTGAACTATAAATGAAATTGTTGAGACATACTCCAACTTAAAGGAGGTCCTATTACCCCTGGACTAATTAAAACCATATTTTTGGCAACCATAAGGACTACGTGGCACGCTGCCGGGATCAACATATTGAAGGTCCTCGTAGGCACACGTATGTGCCATGTAGGCACTTAAGGTTGTCAAAAATACTAATTTTAATTAGTCCAGGGGTAATAGGACCTTCTTTATGTTGGGTATGTCTCAGCAATTTCCTTTATAATTCAGGGTGAAAACAGGGCATTTACTCTAAATAATGTTAAGGATGGAAAAAGGGTAGAATGTTAGCAAGCTGCCAACCTCTTGTCCAACCTTTTACATGTAAAAAGACAAATGTACTAGGTATTGTCAAGTGATTTATGTCTTGTCATTTGTAGATGACAAATATTTGTCATTGATTTTTGAAAAATACACTACAGGCAGCATCAAGCACCCTCAATCATCTTCCTATTTTCCCTTTTTAGTTAGTTTCAAAAGGGATGATTATTTCCCTTTTTAGCAACTATTGAATTTTAGCTTTCCACGTGACATGTTTAAGACCACAAGATTCAAGTCTTTTTTCATTTTCTTAAGTTTCGCGTCAAGTCAAAACAGGTCAATAAATTTGAAACGGAGGGAGTACTTGCTTTATTCATATGACTTGCAAAAGAATATGAAATGCTCTGTTTCCATCCTGAACTATACACGAAATTGTTGAGACACACCCGAACTTGTGAGGAGATTAATGGAGAAAAAGGGAAACGAAAAGAGGGACTTACATATGGTGCTCATTGACACGAAGGGGCTAGAACGCGGGTAAGAACGGTGGGAGAAGGCTCAGAGCACTTCCCGGTGGAGATAGGGTTGCACCAGGGATCGACTGTTAATATGTTCTTACTTGTCTTTGTGCTGGATGAATAGACGTGATACGGTCCAGATGAGGTGTATTAGTGTATGTTGTTTGGGGATAACATAGTACTGATTGATGAGAGGCGTAATCAAGTAAATCTTAATTTGGAGATGTGGAGGAAAATTCTGGAGTTAAAAAGTTCAGGGTGCTATGTTTTCGTCATTGTTTCCTTATTCTTTGTATTTGGATTTGCTGCACTTGAGTCTAGGGTCTTTTTGGAAACAGTCTTTCTACCTCCACGAGGTAGTGATAAGATCCAATGTATGCTCTACCCTCCCCAGACCCCACTTGTGGAATTTCACCGAGCATGTTGTTGTCGATGTTGTCGTCATTATAAATGTTCATCAAAATAGTGGGACATGCATTGACATTTTTCTCAGATGTGTGTATCACATGTTGTATGTTTAAATGCTTCTTGACAAGAAAAAAGTACTCTATGAGACAAAGTATTTTCCACCGTTGAGCCCAGAATTTTGCCCAAAAGTAGCACTGAAATGACCAAATTGTCACGATCCGAGCCGGGGCTTTGGCCTCGACTGGCATCCGAACTACAAAGGTCCGAAAGACCCTGTAACGGCTCAACCTGTGGAAAAAGCTAAAGATATTTTTTTTGAAAAAGTATAGATTTATCTAGAATGTACTAGTATAAATATTCTTGAAGAAATAATCTAGATATTCTAGAGCACATTGTAGTGGATAAAGTTTGCTAGATATTTCTTGTATACTAGTTTAGGTGTACGTGTCTTGCGCATGTAGTTCACTTTAATGAGTTCAAACATTATAGGGAAACTGGCCACAGAGTTTTCTCCATTCACCAGAGGTGGGGATCGAACCCCCAACCTCTTACTTAAGGGGTGAGGTGTTGAACCAGCACACCAACCATTGGTTATAAGTTCAAACATTACACTTAATAGGATATTTGTTTAAATAATAAAGAAGAATATTATAATTAAATTTAATATTTTTTGAGTATGGAAAGATGGAGAATTTATTTATTAAACCTAATTTTTAACAAAAATATAAAAGTCAATCGACATTCATCTACCATCTGTAAATTGCAACAAAACAATATAATGGTAGAGACATCAAAATAATACAATTCAATCTAATCTTACACATAAAAAAATTTCAAAGGCGTCTGAAACTCATCTATCATTTGTAAACAATAACAAAATAATACGATAGTAGAGATATCAAAATAATACAACTAAACCTAACATTTACATTAAAAAAAAATCCGCAAAGCCAACCAACATTTATCTATTACCTGTAAACTGCAATAAAATAATACGATAAAAAGTGAAATCAAAACAATACAATTAAACTTAAATTTTACACCCAAAAAATTCTCAAAGCCGATCGAGATTTATCTACAAACGGTAAACTACCACAAAATAACAAACTAATAGAGATATTACGATAATACAATTAAACCTAACTTTTACCTAAAAAATTTTTCGAAGCCGACCCACATTCATCTAGCGTCTGTAAATTAAAATAAAACAATAAGATAATAAAGATATCAAAACACTACGATTAAACCTAACCTTCACACAAGAAATTCTTCAAAGTCAACCGACATTCATCTACAACCTGTAAACTATTAAAAAAAATATAATAGAGATCACAAAGCTAGCTTCGATTTTGATCCAACTAATTCTTATCTCAGCAAAAATTTTGACTCTAAAGAATGATTTTGAATGAAAACAAAGAAGATATATATATACACACACGTTGAATTCTCTTATGCTGATAAAAATAGTGAAGAAGTTGATTTAGGATGGAATTTTTTTAAAGGCATTACCATAGAAATAAGTGGACAGCATAATTGAATAAGTGGACATATATTATATTATTTTACATGATGATGGCTTTTCTACAACAAAAAAGGCAAGTATTTTTTTTCTGTTTAAAACGTCTCTTATATCATATCACGTCATCTCAAAATATATATTCATGAATCCAATACGCAAATTGGTTTGTTTTCTAGTTTAACGTACATCTCAATATTTATAGAAATATTTTTTATTAGAGTCCTATTTTAGAAGTATTTTTCTAATTGAACAGTAGAAAGAAAAATATTAATTAATTGTCCTGCCATATATTTTAGGAAGTCTAGTAGAAAGGAAATATTAATTAATTTTTCTACCATATATTTTAGGAAGTTTAGTTAATATAATAAAATATAATTAAATAATAAATTTAAAAAATAGTGAAAAGATAGTTTTATCTAAAGAAGAATCTTTTAATGAAAGACAAAAAGTTCAAATCACTATATTATTATAGATATAGATGTATCTAGAAAAATTTCTAGAACCAGACTAGTAAAGATAGGGAGGGGTCTAGTTTTCTTCTATACCTAAGTTCTCTCTTTTAATATCTTCCTTCATCCTTATAGCTTCCTCTTCTTAGTTGAATCTTCCGATCACAGTTAACGATCTTGGGCTAGCAGAAGGTCTTCCTAAATATACCTTTCTTCTGCTATTCTAGTGATATTGTCCGCTTTGTCACCAAGCCCGCACGGCTTTAAAACGCGTTACTAGAGAATAAGGCTTGCTTACTTATATACCCAGCATCCCTCCTGTGTTTTGCCGATCTTAGACTCCTTATCCTAAGTTGGGGTATTACACAAATTTTCTACAGAGGAAGCAGACGTGCTCAACTCTCACTTCTTATATAGGAGAATGCATGTCGATAACAAAGAAGTATGAGACAAGTATTCTATCCCACAGTAAGCAATAAACTCGTTTTTCACCTCTTGCTTTGATGGCTACCAACTCATCAGACAATGAAGTGATTATGGCCATGGTGCCGTTTCCTGAGTATAGCCATCTCAATCAACTCTTCGTTCTTGCTCGCTTCATCGCCTCCCATAACATACCAGTACACTTCCTCTGCCTTGCTGATTGGAACCAAGATTTTAAACTGCATGTCCAAGGTGGTCTCGAGGCCTCAAACATCCATTTTGATGACCTATCCATACCTTATTCTACAACAGAAAAAGATGATGCTGGCCGCAATGGTATGCCTCCAATTGTAATGTTTCTGGAAAAACTCATGGCACCCGTTCATAAAGCATGCATTGAACTCTCCTCCAATGCGAAGAGATTAGTCATAATTCATGACACTATAATGAGAGAACATATAAGAAATGTACATTCATTGATCCCAAATGTGGAGTCTTATCTCTTCCACCCCGTGTCGGCCTTTAGCAAATATTCTTCCCTCAAACAAAGTATTCCTGACATAGTTGATGATGATCATGACAAACTGGTCGAGCAAATGCACGATGAGTTTCCGTCGAGGGAGAGCTGTAGTGGACCACATATAGCAGCTTTCATTAGAATGGAACATGAATGGCAACTCAACTCTGGAGAAATCATGAACACATGCTGAGAAGTCGAAGGTAAGTACCTAAATTTACTTGCACATACAAAAGATAACAAGCAGTGGTGGGCTATTGGTCCATTTCATATGTTGCTGCTAGACTCGCACAACTCTAGCAATAGGACTCGTCACGAATGCCTAGAATTTCTCGACAAACAAGACGGTAACTCAGTAATATTCATCTCGTTTGGAAGAACCACTACATTCTCACAACAGCAAGTCAATGAGATAGCGCTTGGTTTAGAACGAAGCAACCATAAATTTATTTGGGTACTAAGAGAAGCAGATAAAAAAATGGAAACTGAAAAATTTGAAGAGAAAGATGGGAAGATTGAATTGCCAAAAGGGTTTGAAGAAAGAATTGAAGGAAGAGGAATGGTGGTGAGAAATTGGGTACCCCAATTAGAAATTTTGAGACATTCATCCACGGGCGGGTTTTTGAGCCACTGTGGATGGAATTCTTGTATCGAGAGCATTAGCATGGGAGTGCCTCTAGCAACATGGCCAATCCAGCACGATCAGCCATTTAACGCTGTTTTAGTGACCAATTTGCTGAAGATTGGAACATCTGTCAGGAGTTGGACACGTCGAGAAGAATTAGTAACAGCATCAACCATTGAGAAAGTTGTGAAGACATTGATGGGCACGACGGAAGGGGAAGAGATGAGGCAAAGGGCAGTGGAATTGAGCAAAAAGATCAAGAGCTCTGTCCGCGATGGAGGACCTGCACGCAAGGAAATGGAATCTTTCATTGCAAATATTATCAAATAACTTCCTGCTTGTGTGTGTGTGTGTGTGATGATTGTGGGGGGTGTCTGTCTCCTATGATATAGTATCCTTAAAATTAGTGAAGGTAGGTTGAATGTCCTTCCGATTTGTTCTCTAAGTTCTATTTCTCCTCCCTTGGAATAAACTTGATAGCAAAAGCCAGAAGTCATATATGGCTAATATGAGTGTATCAGATATGTTCAATCTTCATATCCTTATAGTGAAATTGAACTGTTTTAAGAACATCGTAGCAGGGTCAATTTCACATATGGTCACTAAAGTTTACCCATTCTGTATCAGTAAAGTCACAATACTATTGTTCGTCTCACTAAAGTCACTTAATTGTAATTCAATGCCACTTCAGTAGACTCAAGTTGATCAATTCTGTGTTGGACTCGTCGCCTACTTATGTCATGTCTCTTCCCCATTCCAACTAAAGTGTCCAAAAAGTTGGACACAGCCAGACAGACCGTGGGTGCACTAATGTTGTATCTAGTCCATATGGAACCTCAGTGTGGAGAAAGATCAGGAACATTATTAGACGAGTTAACAGAATTGATTGAGGTAGATGAATTAGGAGAATTATGTAAAATCACCTCAAAGAGTGTCGGCAGAGAACAGGAATCCTAGAACAGATCAATTGAGACTCCCTCCACAGTCCATTGATGATCTCTGAGTACTTGTTCTGATTGTTCTTAAAACTTTGAGAGAAAGACGGAAAGATTGAGCGACCAGATGGGTTTGAAGAGAGAGTGAAAGGAAGAGGAATGGTGGTAAATTGGGCACCGCAGTTGGAAATCTTGAGGCATCCATCTACGGGGGCTTTTTAGAGTCACTGCGGGTGGAATTCTTGAATCGAGAGCATGAGCATGG
This sequence comes from Capsicum annuum, assembly GCF_002878395.1. Classification (NCBI taxonomy): domain Eukaryota; kingdom Viridiplantae; phylum Streptophyta; class Magnoliopsida; order Solanales; family Solanaceae; genus Capsicum; species Capsicum annuum. Next base: position 218,266,917 of record NC_061119.1, read on the forward strand.
GAGTGCCTCTAGCAACTTGGCCGGTCAGTTACGATCAGCCATTTAACGCTATTTCTGTAACCAATTTGCTAAAGATCGGAATACCTGTCAAGTGTTGGTCTCACCGGGAGGAATTGGTAACAGCATCAACCATTGAGAAAGCTGTGAAGACATTGATGGGCACGACAGAAGGAGAAGAGATGAGGCAAAGGGCATTTACATTGAGCAACAAGATCAAGAGCTCTGTTAGCGATGGCGGACCAGCACGCAAGGAAATGGAATCTTTCATTTCAACTATTATCGAATGACCTTCCTAATTTGTTGTCTTTCTAGGACAAGGAAACAACCTATTTCTACCAAAATTAAAATAACTAATTAGTTTCCTACCAAAGATAGGACTCCTAATTTAACTAGGATTGTACGTAAAAAATATGCTGGAGAAAAAAGAAAAAAACAGTTGCATTCTTAAAGCAACTTTCAACACTCCACCTTGCTTTATGAAATGCAAACACCAATTCTTTGCCTTAGAAGCTCGAACTTGCGTAACGACCTCAGATGTAACAGCTTACCTCCCACCATTCCTGGTACACCTGCCACTGTTTCCAATTTCATTGCACGACAACCTTATCTTTCCTTAAAAAATAAATTGGTTGGAATCCTGAGAAGTTTCACTGACCAATAAGCAACCTTATCAAGGAATTTCTTGGGTACATGGTGCTTGCTTAGATCAATTGACAAGTCAGCCTGATATGTCTCCCATGGAGATGCGAAATGGTTAACGTCTCTATGATGAGCTTCATCAGCACGGATGACAGTAACAACATCCTTTCGAGTCGCATCCTTAGGCAGTCTCCAGTAGTCAATTGCTATCGCAGGAGCAGGGACATTTTCAATTTCACCATGATCAATATCATTAAGATACAAATTATATGTGTATAGCCTCCTCTTCCAGATAACCAAAAACTCTATGTGCAAGCTTGGGGACTACAAGAAAAGCACAAAGTAAAAATTGAAAAACGCTCCCTGCACGGAAATAACTAACAACTTCTCATACCATTTGGTATATACTAGCTCCACCATAGTCATCAGATGCATCCTCTCATTCTCATCTTCTTCAAGTAATGCTTTTATCCAACCATCACTTTGCTCGAACTTCTCCTTTGCGTCACGGTCACGATAATTATTTTCCTTGAAGGATTCGTAGAGTCTCTTGGTGGTGACTTCTCCATATGCCTTTCTTTTACCACTTGAACGAGATTCAAAGGTGCTCATACCTCCAACTTTGAGTTTCTCCTCGGTTGATGAACTACCTGCTGTCTTCTGGATTTCTTGCAATGCAGCTGATGTTCTGCAGCCAGGATCTCCAAACTGTGTGAGAGCCGACTCCCCCACTGAATAGCTGCCAAGAATCTGGTAGGATTCAACCTGGGATAACCGGGAATCGCTCGGCAAAGTCAGCTCAGCTGACTGAGTTGCATTCTTACGCTGCTCATCACAAACATTCTCAAGTTCCAGTTCTGATAATTTATCATCATTAGCAGCTTCAGGCATCTGTTTTCTCTGAACTAAAATATTGCTTTCCAAGTAAAGGTTACACTCAGACTCAGATTCCAAATGAGTCATATTCTGGAATCCATTAAGAGGGCACAATCCCCCTCGCCTAGCAAGACCAAAATTATTTCCCGACAAAAGCATATTGGGCTTTCTATCTTCCAAATCATGTCAGGCTAAGAAATTTCTTCACCTAAATGCTTAGCAGAAAATTCATTTGGACAAGGTATGTCAGGCAGGCCATTCTCTGAGTCATCCGATGGAAGTCCAGAAATATCATCTAGCTTCTCCCCAAACGCAGCAGCAGCAGCAGCAGCTTCCTTGGGATATACTTTCTCCCAGCTGTCAGTGGCGGAAAGGTCTGTTCCATGAAGATCATTAAGCAAGTCAATGCAGTCAACTTTGCAATCGCAACCAGGACAAAGTCAGCCTTCATCATTAGGTTGAATGTCTTCTTTTAGCAGAGGTGGCTCCACACACAATGGGTGAAATCCACGCTCTTCTTCAAATAGATTTAATGAGAAACTTCTGCCTCTCGTTTTGAATTTAAATAGATCTTGTCCATATGCTTCCTTGATCAAGTAGTTCTTATCTTCGAAATACAATTTGAAACCTTTTTCTAATAACTTTCCAACACTTAACAAGTTTTGGTCCAAATCGGGTACATAAAGAACATCAGAAATTGTTTTAGTGCCCGATTGTGTTTCAATTGTAATCGTTCCTATTCCTTTTGCTGGAATATAAACACCATGGCCGATTCTAACTTTTGTAACTTTAGTAGGCCTCAAATATGTAAAAATATCTTTATCGCAAGTCATATGATTTATGCATCCGCTATCGATCAGTCACGACTCGCTTGTGACACTGCTTATTAAACATAATGCGACAAAGAGTTGATCTTCTTCCTGTTCATCAACAACTCGAGCCTCTGCATCTTGCTGCTGAGTTTTGTTCTTGCAGATGATCGCTTCATGCACAGGCTAATTGCACTTAGTGCACTTAGCATCAGGCCTCTCCCAACACTTGAAAGGTGCATGTCCGAGCTTGCCGCAATGCTTACAAGGAGGGTAGTTTCCTTTTAAACCACCTGTTTTACTTTTGTTGTTGTGTGCTGCACCATCTTCATCAGTTGGTTGGTACTTCTTATTTTTCTTCTTCTTCATAGAACGTCCATCATCATGATGCTTTGCTGGTAAGGCACCTTCGACAACTCCTCCTTGTCTCATAATATGCCGTTGCTCTTGAGATAATCCTTTCATCTCCTTCATACTCAGTCTTGAGATAATCCCATACCTCTTTCGCTGATTGTAGAGACATGATACGAGTTACGATATTAGATGAAACTGTTGTAAATAAGCATGCCATTGCCTTTGATTTCCTTGCTTTTCTCTCCTTGTGAGTTTTAATCTGCACCAATGTGGGAATGTCCGGCAAGGGAGCTATCTCGTATTCATCTTCAACAGCTTTCCAGAGATCCAAAGCTTGCAGATATATCTGCATTCTAACTGCCCATATTTGATAACTTTCTCCATCGAAAGTTGGTGGTGCCATTGAATAAAAATTTGTTTCTCTGTACATGGTATCATTGATGCAAATTGTTGGTTTAAAACGGTTAAAGGGAAATAACAGGAATTTAATTCAAAAGCTAGCCGCTAAAATAGAGATGGAGTTTGAAGAAGAGAATATGCAGAGAGGTTGATTATTTTCTTATAAAAGCCATCTGTGATCATCAAATTAGAAACTTAAATAGTTGCTATTACAACTAAAAATAGGACAAAGAAACAACCTATTTCTACCAAAATTAAAATAACTAATTAGTTTCCTACCAAAGATAGGACTCCTAATTTAACTAGGATTTGTACTTAAAAAAGAAAAGCTGGAGAAAAAACGAAAAACCAATCTGCATTCTTAAAGCAACTTTCAACAGTGTGTGATATCAAAAGCCAGAAGTCCTGTATGGCTAATAAGTGTGTATCAGATATGTTGACATTTGAGAATTTCTAGTAGCTCTTTACTTCTCATAATATTCATATCTTTATATTGAAATTGAAGAGTGTTTTAAGAACATTGTCTAGAAGGGTCAATTTCATATATGATCACTAAATTTTATCCATTCTGTATCAGTAAGTAACAATACTACCATTTGTCTCACTAAAATCACTAAAATATGTGATAAAAAGTTACCTTCGAAACTCAAAGAGAGATATAAGTTCTATAGAGTGATGATCAGATCGACGTTGCTGTATGGAGCGGGGCGTTGGCCAGTCAACATCTCCCACATCCAGAAGATGCATGATGCATGTTCTGGAGATGAGGATGCTGGGGTTAATGTGTGGATATATTAAGAGTGATATGATTAGAAATAAGGATACTCAGAAAAAAGTGGGAGTGACCTTCGTGTTAGACAAGATGAGGGAAGCGAGATTAAGATGATTTCGACATGTGAAGAGGAGATGCATAGACGCTCTAGTGAGAAAGTGTGGGAGGCTGGATATAGAAGTTATGGGGAGAGGTAAAGGTAGGTTGAATATGTAAGTATGGTGCAACTTCAGGTTACCGAGTACATAACTTTAGATTGGAGGGTTTGGAGGACACGTATTAGGGTAGAAGGCTAGTAGGGGTAGTGGAGAGCTGTCTTGATTTTCGAGGGCCTTAGTTGATCTATATTTGTCGCTACATTGTACTAGTTGTATTATTGTAACTCTTGTTTTTGATATTTATCATTGCCTATTGTTTATTTTGTTTTCAATTATCGCACTATTTTGATATTTAACTCTTGTGGAATTTCACCGGGTATGTTGTTGTCGTCGTCATTATAAATGTTAATCGAAAGAGTGGGACATGCATTGATGTTTTTCTCAAATGTGTGTATGGCATGTTGTATATTTTAATGTTGTATATTTAATATTGAAAATAAGAAAATAACTCTATATAGAAGAATGCATGTTTATATTAAAGAAGTATGAGACAAGTATTTTATTCTACAGTAATCACCAAACTCATTTTTCTCTAATCTTGTTCCAATGGCTACCAATTCATCAGACAATGAAGTGATTGTGGCCATGATGCCATTTCCTGATTACAGCCATCTGAATCAGCTCTTTGTTCTTGTGCGCTTCATCGCGCCCCATAATATACCAGTATACTTCCTCTCACTTGCTGATATGAACCAAGATTTGAAACTCCGCGTCCAAGGTGGTCTCGGAGCCTCAAACATCCATTTCGAGGACCTCTTAGTTAAAGATGATGATCCAGCTGGCCGTGATCCAATTCTAGTGTCTCTGAAAAAACTCAGGGAGCCCGTTCTTAAACATTCCTTGAACTTGTTGGGGAATTGAAGAAAATAGGAGCAATGTATAAGAAGAAGAATATAGTTGCAGAGAACTTCACGTATTTTCATTCATACAACTAAACAAAGTTACATAGGACTCTTTAAATAGGAATAAAAAATAACCTAACCACTTACTGAAAACATGCCCACTTACTAGACACTACTTATCCACTAACCTAAATATTAGCAACTAACAGAGATATGCTTCAACTAAACTAGGACTCCTAACAAATTTGTTACTTTGCCAACTAACTAGGAAGCACTAACGACCTTTGAATCAATATTCAACACCCCCCGTTGATTCAAAATTACAAACTCCAAGTTTCTGCCAGAAACGATCATGCTTGGTTTGTGGGAGTGCCTTGGTGAATGAAATGATAACGGATGTCAATGTGCTTTGTTCTGCTGTGAAAAGCCGGATTCTTTGTCATTGCAATTGTTGCCTTGCTATCACAGAATATCTTTGTTGCATCCTTCTGCCGATAGAAAACGTCAATCAACAATCTTTGTAACCATACGGCCTGACATGCTGTTGAAGTTACAGCAACATACTCCGCTTCTGATGATGATAATGCAACCACATCTTGTTTCTTTGAACTCCAAGAAATTTCTCCAGATCCTAAATTGAAAACATTTTCAGAAGTACTCTTTCTGTTATCTATACTTCTTTCCCAATCACCATCACTGTACCCTATCAAGCTAAAATCTGCAACTTTGGAGTACCAAATCCCGAAGTCAACAGTCCCAGCAATATAATGCAACACTCTTTTGGAAGCACCAAGATGTTTCTTGGTAGGACAATGCATATACCTAGACAACATACTCACAGAAAACATGATATCAGGACGAGTATGTGTTAGGTAGTTCAAACCTCCAATCAAGCTTCTGTAATGACTAGGATCGGCAAGATCTATGCCATCTTCAAGCTGAAACTTTTCATTTGCATTCATGGGTGTGGCAGCCACTTTACAATTATGCATACCAAACTTGAACAAGAGGTCTTTTGCATACTTCATTTGAGAAATAAAAATCCCTTTCTCCACCGGTTTCACTTGAAGACCAAGAAAGTATTGCAAAATACCTAAATCTGACATTTCAAACTCCTTCATCATGCAAGATTTAAATTCAGCAACTAAAGTTTCACATGATCCCATATAAATCATGTCATCCACATAGAGATAAACTACCAAAAAATCACTCGTACCTTGTTTCTTTACATACAACGTAGGCTCATTCTCACTCCTTTCAAATCCATACCTCAAAAATTAGGAGTCAATTTTATTGTACCATGCCCTTGGTGCTTGTTTTAGCCCGTAAAGTGCCTTCTTGAGTTTGTAAACTTTGCTCTCATTTCCACTAATAACAAAATCCTCAGGTTGGGAAACATAAACTTCCTCTTCCAAATCCCCATTTAGGAATGCAGATTTAACATCAAATTGATAAACGGGCAAGCTCAATTTAGCAGCCAAAGATAAGAGTATTCTAACTGTTTCAAAACGAGCAACAGGTGAAAACGTTTCATCATAATCAATACCTTGATGTTGTGCATATCCCTTAGCTATGAGCCTAGATTTGTATCTATGTATGCTCCCGTATGCATGACGCTTGACTTTGAACACCCATTTGAGTCCAATGGGTTCCTTTCCATCTGGAAGATTCACCAACTCCCATGTTTGGTTCTGCTCAATTGCTAGCATCTCTTCTATCATTGCATTTTTCCACACTTGAATCTCTGCAGCTTCTTTGAAGCAAGTAGGTTCTGCACCATACAAAGCAAAAGAACAAGTCTTATAAATCTCCCTCAACGATTTGAATTTCGTTGGTGGAGTCTCGCTAGAAGATTCTGTTGAAGAGGAACTACTGCCACTTCTTTGAGGGGTTAATCCGTGATCACTTTCTGGAGCAGAGGTGCTTGATTGAGGTGTAGAAAGTCTGCTACTTGCTGGAGAAGAACTGGATATGTTCTCTGGAATGGAAACTGCTGTAGGTTCTTGCTCAAAAATCTCATCAGTAGGTGACAATTTAATATTCCAGCTAACATCTTCATTAAACATAACATTTCTACTTATCATAATTTTTCCACTCTCTGGATCATATAGCTTATAAGATTTGGATTGTGTGCTTTATCTAACAAAGACACATTTTTTTTATTTTTCATCAAACTTTTGCCTAGCCTGTGAGTTCACCAAAGTATAAGCTATACATCCAAAGACACGTAAGTGGCTTACCTTGGGCTTGCTACCTCTCCATTCTTCATATGGTGTTTGATTAAGAACAGCCTTGGTGGGTGAAACGTTCAGCACATAGACAGCAGTAGCAACAGCTTCACCCCAGAAACACTTTGGTACACCTCTGGCTTGCATCATGCTTCTGCCCATTTCAACAACTGTCCGGTTCTTTCATTCCGCTACACCATTCTGCTCCGGTGTATATGGTGCTGTGAGCTCTCTGTGAATACCATTTTCCTCACAAAAAATGTTGAATTCATTTGACATAAATTCACCACCTCTATCTGTTCGAAGAGTCTTGATTCTACAATCACTTTGTTTCTCAACAAAACACTTATATTTCTTAATTCTCAAATGTTTTAGATTTGAATTTCAAGAAATATACGCAACTTATTCGACTATAATCATCCGTAAAAAGTAGAAAATATCGACTTCCACCTAAGGAATGAACACTCATAGGACCACATAGATCAGCATGCTCCAGTTCAAGAAACCCAGAAGCTCTCCAAGACTTGTCTACAGGAAATTAATTTCTATTTTGTTTCCCATACACGCATCCTTCACAGAATTCAAGAGCATCAATTCTAGGCAAACCTAGAACTATATTTCCACGACCTAATAATTGCAACCCCTTTACATTCAAATGACCATACCTCAAATGCCATAAATTAGCTTCAGTACTATCTTTGGTAACTAATGCAAAACTTTTAACATCAGAAACTTCAAGAGGAAACATTTTATTTTGAGTCATTTGAATGTCAACAATTTTGTATCCTGTTTTTTTTATCTTGAATGCTACAAGAATTGTCATCAAACAGAATAGAGTATCCACAAGTTATCAGTTGCCCAACACTCAATAAGTTATGGGCTAGACAAGGAACATACTGCACATCATGGAGAAGTTTTACATTACCAGGAGAAGTTTTTAGAGCAATTATACCTTTCCCTTCGACTTTCATTGCCTTGTCATTCCCAAGCCGAACTTCTGACTTCTCTGATTCATCAAGTTCTTTGAACAACGACCTTCTTCCAGACATGTGGTTGGAGCAATCACTATCAATGATCCAAACTTCATCCGAACCAGGATCTACTGAGGAGTGAGCCATGAACAGATTACCCTCCTCTTGTTGTTTCTCAGTAAAATTTGCCTGTTGTTGTTCATCCTTCTGTTTAGTCCAGCAATCAACTTCCTTTTTCCCCATTTTTTTTTGCAATAGCGGCACTGAATATTGCACTTGAACTGCCGGTTCTCACCACCAAATTGAGCTCGTCCTCTGCCACGACCTCGGCCACGGAAACTACCTCTGCCTCTGCATCCTCTGGCATTTGAGACTTCTGATTTACCTTTGAAAGAAGACTCTCCCTTGATTTGAAATGCCTTCTCTTCACCCTTTTCTTGAGAGGTATTCAATCTATCCTCATGAGCTTGTAAGGAACTCATCAATTCATCAAAACCATAATCAGATAAATTATGGGATTCCTCAATGGCAGCTAAGACATGATCAGAACTTTTATTAAGACTTCTTAGAACTTTAGCAACTACAGTTTCATCAGTAATTTTGTCACCATATGCCTTCATATGATTAACAATTGTACTGACTCTAGATAAGTAGTCTTGTACAGATTCACTACTTTTCATGAATGAATTTTCGAAATCACGGCGAAGTGACTGGAGTTTGACAGTAATTACCTTTGTCGAGCCATGGAATTCTTTCTTCAGAATTCCCATGCCTGCTTTGAGGTTTCTGCAGCAGCAATTCTGGAAAAAACCGAGTCGTTCATAGCCTGTTGGATGTAGAACAACGCCTTAGAGTCCTTCTTTTTGTTCTCCCGCAACCTTTGTGCTTCATCTTCCTCAGCATAGCCACTCTCCACCAAATCTCACAATTCCTGAAACTTTAACAACGTCTTCATCTTTATGCTCCAGAATTCATATCTACCTCCAATAAAGATGGGAATTAGTTGTTGAGATGTGGAGGATGCTGAATTGCTAGCCATTCTTTGCCCTCAATTTTGACTTTATTCTTGCTCTTGCCTTATCTCCCAGTTTGACCTAACCTGGACAGAGAGGAAAAATTAAGAGAAAGATACTCTCTCTGTGCTTTGATACCAAAAACTGTTGGGGAATTGAAGAAAATAGGAGCAATATATAAGAAGAAGAATATAGTTGCAGAGAACTTCACGTATTTTCATTCATACAACTAAACCAAGATACATAGGACTCTTTAAATAGGAATAAAAAATAACCTAACCACTTACTGAAAACATGCCCACTTACTAGACACTAATTATCCACTAACCTAAATATTAGCAACTAACAGAGATATGCTTCAACTAAACTAGGACTCCTAACGAACGTGTTACTCTGCCAACTAACCAGGAAGAACTAACGACCTTTGAATCAATATTCAACAGAACCCACCGCCAATGCAAAGAGTTTAGTCGTAATTCATGACAATGAAATGACCGAACATACATGGGAAGTCAATACATTCCCAAACATCATGTCGTATATCTTCCATGTTGGGTCGGCTTTTAACAGATATTATTTTCTCCAACAAAGTATTCCTGACATAGTTGATGATGATCATGTCAAACTGGTCAAGCAAACATGAGTTGAAGTTCCACTCGGGAGAAGTCATAAACTCGTGCAAAGAAGTGGAGGGTAAGCACATAGATTTACTTGCCAAAGAAAAATGCAAGCCGTCTTGGGCTTTTGGTCCATTTCATATGTTGCTAGAATCACACGACTCTATCTCTTCTTCATCTAGCAACATAAATCTTCATGAATGCCTGGAGTTTCTCGATAAGACAGAAGCTAGCTCAGCAATATTTGTATCGTTTGGATTGTCAAGAATGAACCTTGGGTCTAACTCAACCTCAAAAGCTAGCACAAGAGGTGAGGATTACCCGAGTCCATCGTCTAGTGAAGCCGTGTGGGGCTCTTTCGATTCATTAGCATAGTTGAGTTGTCATTCATCCTATTTTCTTGTTCAAAATACAAAATCAAAGTTTAGTGAAGCCGTGTGAGGCCTATTTCGATTTACTAGCAACTTGTTGTCCAACTTGTTGTTGTTGTGTAGGTTTAATGTATGTATAGCTGAATCTAGTTGCATGAGATTGGGCCGGTAAAGAGATGATTCGTCCTTGTGTGTTAGTTTATTAGTAGAAGATAGAGAAAGAGTTATTAGGCGAGGTGAATTGTCCTTGCTTGAAGTATGGAAATGGCCAGATTAGCCAGTAGGTTATAAGTATACACTCATGGTTGTTGTAGACTTTGAAGGTAGTGTAAATGTACGCTTGGGTAAGTAATTGTGATGTGAGAAAGTAGTATAAGTAGATACGATTGTACAGGGTTATAATATAAGGATAAGGTTGACCATGTCTATTATGAGGCTTTAACACCCTTGTCCCTCTTTTCATTGGTAGTTGTAAACTAGTACTACTTATGAGAAGGTATGTAGCAGATTTTGAAGTATTTGGGATAGAATGTTCCAATTTGATGGATTAGTATATTATGTTGCCCTCGTCATTGGTGGTAGATGATTGACGCTAGACCATTGGATTGAATCTAATGTAGGATGTGGATGTAAGAATAGTGGCATGAGATTAATGATGTATGTTTGTGAGAATAAATATTAGTAGGTTTGATGTGTTGAAATAGTACGTGCCAATGGATTATAATAAGGGATATTCAGGAAGTGCGCTAAGCCTGAAAGTAAGAAGTTGTATTGCCAAAGATCTGAAAATTCTATCCTAATTTAGGAGTTATATGTCTATATTCCAGACTGCAGAGTAGTGTCAATGTTGTGATTTCCTCAGTTGGATGTCTTGTGTAATCCATACCCAAGATTCATAGCTCCCTATTACTTCTAGAATTTCTTTAGAGAATTGTGCTAAAGAGATACTCCAGTTAAGTATGAGGGTGTAGTATAATTCAGTCTGTATGGCCAATAAGTCAGTTTAGCAGTCAGATTCGCATGACTTGTTTTCTCGTCTTTGCACTTATTCATGCTACTCGAAATCTCAGACATGCAACTATTTCAAGATAGAGTATACCAGTAGTTACGAGTATAACCCAGTTCATGCATCATGCATTAAATTCAGATTCCAAATGTTCAGTTATGATTCAATTTATAGGTGCCCTGTGCATCGCCTCAGTTTTTTGAGTATCTTAGTGAATTGAGCATTCATAAAGGGACATAGGGTCCCAAGGGGGAGATACCCCATTCAGCTGCATGCATAGATTCTTATTACAAGCTCCGCACCAGTTGTCATTGCATATTCAGTCATACGTTCATACGTCAGTTCAGTCAGATATGCATGTATTAGAAATGCATGTTCAATAGAAAAAGTTTAGCTTATTAGTGTATTTAGTCCTGCATTCATGATAACAACTCAGTCACAGATCCATGCATCAGATATGCATGTTTATTATGAGAATTCAGCTTATGAATAGCTTCAGTCGTGTATTCCGTGCATCAAATATGCACGTCCGGTATAAGAATTAAGAACATTAGTAGTTCCAGCCTTATAGTCATGTTTCATATCAGTGTATTCTTTCTTAGAGAAACATATCATGTCCACATTATTCCATACCTCTAAGCTTCAATATGTTCCTACCCATCATTCGAGGACGAATGATCCCAAGGGGGAGATAATGTAACACCCCACATTTCGGGCTAGAATAAAAACCATAATTTCGATGTGTTGATAATACCAAAATCATAAATCCTATTTTAATATGGCATGTTAATGTAAGACCCCAGGAAATTTTTCAATGAAATTTTGTGCGTAAACATGTTGGGTTCTATCTTCTAGAATGAATTATAAATTTTTCATATGGAATGTCTTAGATTATGACCCACCATTGCGTAGAGTATCAAATAATATTTCCAACGATATATGGACCATCCAAAACGGACAACCGAGCGATGAGTTATGAACATTCCAATCGAACCATGAATAGTAGTGAACAGTAAAACGTGCAGGAAAAAATGCTCAATCCTGGCGTATTTTTGCTCCAAATTTAAACAATCATAACTCCTTGTACATAATGATCAGGGTGATCTACTATATATCAACGAAAATCTCTATGAGTCCTCTTTCCAATGAAATTGGTTTCACCAAATTTGTCTATCGGAGCAAAAAGTTATGGTCGATCTACTTTAGCCTATCAAAAGCAAATTTTTGGGTCAAATTCAAACGATCATAACTCCTCGTTCACAATGATCTGGGTGAGATACTATATATCAATGGAAAGATATGAGAGTCCTATTTCTAATGAAATTGGTTTCATCCAATTTTGATATCGGAGTAAAACGTTATAGTTGATCTACTTCAGACTACAAAAACAGTCCACCAAAGGACAGATTCGAGAATTATTTAATTTTTAGGGGTGTTTTGGTCATTCCCCCTCACCCAAAATCCGTCCAAACCCTATATTAAAGCCTATTAGAATCATTATATGCTATATTTCATTCAATTCCCTCAAAAAGAAAACCTTAAGCTCCAACATCCAACTTTAAGAACCTCCAAAGTTCACCATTAATTCTACAAATTTATTCAAGATTCCAAGTTCCTAGTTCAAGAACCTTCAAAGTTCACCATTAATTCTGCAAATTTATTCAAGATTCCAAGTTCCTAGTTCAAGAACTCCAAGAACCATCATTCAAAGGCACGATTAACATCTCAAAAACGAGTATCGATCTAAAGTTCATCATTCAAGGTATGTGGGGTTTTTCAACAAAAACTCTCTTTCGTTCTTGTGCCCAAAAGTAATTTTCTTTACAAAGGCATGATTTTTATTTGACTTTTACGAATTTGAAGCATGAACCCATATCTTATGATGATTATTATGAAATCTTGACGTTTATGATTTTGAAAGATGAATTTACATGTGTGGAGATATAAAGCATGAATCTTGAATGATATTTATCATGATTTTGATATTTGGGTCGTGAATCCCCATTAGAAATTGTACTTTTTTTGAGAAAGTGTGTGTTATCAGCACGTTGATGTTGAATATTTGAGATATTTTGAATGATTTGACCTTTTGGTCTTAATGGAGTTGTTTTGAACTCGAGTGTGAAAGAAATCCACAACGTGGTTGATTTTGATAGATGGGAAGCATGATTACTCTGTTGATATTTGAGGGTTATTTATGGAAACCCTATTGATTTGTGTTAAACTGAATGAAAATGGCTAAAAGGGTTAGCTTGGGGCTACTCATAGCCTCAAGCACCGTGTGATGCTCCAGGACCCCTTTTCTGGGGCGTTACAGTTAATTATTTGTGTAGTATGTGAATCCATTCAAGCTTGAATTTAGACCATAGAGGTCCTTCAATTCAAGGACGAGTTGAATCTATTTCGATCGATTAAGTTTTAGTGGACGTTGTAATTTGTGCCAGCTTCCAATAACTCTCTGTATATGTCGAATTAGAGAGCCTACTATGTGTTAAATTATAGTTCTTTGAGTTAGCTTTCCAATGATACCAATTTTGCAAAAATCTGACACCCGAGCAAGAAGTTATGGCCTTTCAAAGTAGTAGGCGGCGCCTATGTAAACATAGGCAATAGCATAGGCGGTGCCTATGTAGAGGTTTCAGGTGACTTAAAAACTCCATTTTTGGGGCAAAATGGTCCTTTTCCACCCTTATTTAGCCATAAACACGAAATTCAGTTCCCAAAGACCCCAAAATACACCTTCATTTATCCAAACTGTTCAAGAACTCTCTCTAGGGTTTCAAAATAAAAACCCAAGTAGTTCAAGATTCAACCATGGGTTTTCAAAACAAATTGAAGATTTGGAATCTCTGCAACGTAGGCTTCAAAAAGCACCTATCATATTCGCATATAGAGGTACGTGGGGTTATCCTAAAATCTCATGGGTGTAGTTTTTATGAACATGCATGCTTTTAAATGGGGGTTTTCAATCAAATGCTAATAACTTGCTTTTAATATGATTTCTAAGTCATTTACTTTATGTCATGGGAATTGTTTGCCTATATACTTCAATGGTTGAAACCATGCATATGTGATTTGAGATTTTCCATGGAAGTTAGATAAATATGAATAATAAATTGCTTTCAAATTCCCATGATAATGTCTTGATACCCCATATCATATTGTGACCAACAAAAGAGAGCATGAATTTGAAATAACTATTGTTCACCACTTGTAAATGATGAAGCATCTTGGTTTTTACATGATTATGCATATGTGGAAGTGATATTGAGGACTTGCAAGTCAGGTATGACGATACCCTACAGAATATGATATGTGATTAAATCAGATGAAATTCGAATGCATTGATTTTACATGAGATAGGTGGATGCCCGAAGAAGGCGTTTAAGTGTAAGGGCTCATCGTTGGAAAACGTGTTTGCTGACACGGAAGTTTGGTACCAGGCTAAGTGATCTTGTGTACTTGACTTTATGTCATTCCCAAATTGGGACTATAGGTAGGAGCCCGGGCTAAGTGATCCTGGGCACTACCAGTGGGTCGAGACACCATGCTTCGTGGTCTTGTGTGTCTCTCCCTCACTTATACTCTAATCTCGGTGGCAACCGAGGTTGGGCAGTTGGTGTAAATTATGTAGGGTATTCCACCTAGCTCAGTTGCATTTCATTGTTGTTGAGAAACTATTGCATTACGCCCATGTGTTTTTAAATGATTTGATATGAAATTGTTTTATAATGGCTCTCAACTATATTTTATAAAAATATTATGTTTTGTTTTAATATCTTTGCGTGCCAGTAATTTTGTGCTTACCCCCTCTCCTCTCCAACCTCTCAGGTTCAGAGGCCCAATCTAGGGGTCAAGAGAATCAGTAGATCATTCAGACAGAATTACAGAGATAAGTGGTGAGCCTTTTATGTTTCGGAAGGTCTTATGTCCTGCAGTCCCAGTTTATATACAATTACTTGACTCAGTCATTTGTTAGAGATTTTCGCAGACAGTTGTTTAGAGGTGGATTGATGTTAGGGGAACCTTATTTCCCCGTTATTGTTTCTTTTCATATTTATGACCATGTTTCCGAATTATTGCCTTTCTTCCGCGTTACTTTGCTCATATGAATTAGGTGCATGATTACCAGGCAGATAGGGGTGTTTCAGGCCTTCATGGTTCGGAATGCTCGTCACGGTCAGGCCCTGGTTCGGGTCGTGACAATACCACAAAATTACAATATTTACAGTTGCAATAGCAAAATGAATAAAAAATGAAGAAAATAAGATAATCTTCTTCTTGGCTGAGGCGCGGATATCTCGTTCTCTAACATGATGACAAAAGGTTAGGAATCAACAATCCATGACGATATACAACTCAAACAACTCCGAATTGATCAAAAAATCCAAAGCTCCACCACAAAAAAGCATCTTCCTTCAACATATAAAGATGACAAAAGGTTATGAATTCGCTGCTACACTATGTGGCAATGAATAAGGAGTTGCAGCACAAACGTACCAATGCAAATATAATGCATAATCATATTATATACATGCAATTAATATTAAAATGCTAATCCTAACATGATGTCTTTG
Organism: Capsicum annuum; assembly: GCF_002878395.1. Lineage (NCBI taxonomy): Eukaryota > Viridiplantae > Streptophyta > Magnoliopsida > Solanales > Solanaceae > Capsicum > Capsicum annuum. Next base: position 218,282,549 of record NC_061119.1, read on the forward strand.
TCACTTATTAAAATGCAATTAATATTAAATGTCCTCGTCCAACCTTTTACTTTATTACATTAATAAAATGCAAAACGTACTAGTTATTGCCATGTGTTGTATGTCTTTTTAGTTGTAGATGACAAACACGATATGTGTATGTCACAGATTTGCATATCACAAGTTACATGATGTCTTCATCACTTATTAAAATAGCTAATTTACAAGATCTGCATATCCCATGATATCTTCATTATGAATGTTCATTAGGTATTGCCAACCTCTTGTACAACTTTTACATTTAAAAAGCAAAATGTACTAGGTATTACCAATTAGTGTTGTAGGTCTTTGTCATTTGAAGGTGACAAATATTTGTCATTGGCTTTAGAAAAATACACTACAGGTAGTATCAAGTACCTTCAATCATGTTCCAAATATTGTAAGAAAAGCTTGCTGTGTAATTATTGTTGTTTCAGTAAACTACTAGTATGAATCTTTGAAAGATTTGTCATACAGGGCAACGAAACAAAATGCAGATAGCCAACCAACTGATCTACTAAGATTCTCCTACTTCGCACTTTTATTACTTGGGAATTACCTCTGTCCTGCGTAGAGGTGTAAACTTTGTTATTTGCATTTCATGCTTATTCTTTCCTATACGTGTCGTGACCTGAGTCCACAACTTGGACGAGATACAATGCTTAGAACCATAAGTGATCCCAAGTGGACCCTTGAAACTGGCATAGTAAAGTGAAAAAACTAAATATAAATTTGAAAATCTTGAAAAAACTATCGGAAAAAACTAGACCATCTGACTGTCTGAAGGCCTCTACTACACTGATGAGTTTCTGGGGCTTGAGCCCCGGCGAACTCTAAACAACTGAAAGAAGGCTAGTAGGTAGTGGAGTGTAGTCTTGATTGTCGAGGGCCTATGTTTGTCGTTGAACTAGTTGTACTATCCTCCCCAAACCCCATTTGTGGAATTTCACCGGGCATGTTGTTGTTGTCGTCGTTATAAATGTTCATCAAAAGAGTGGGACATGCATCGATGTTTTTCTCAGATGTGTGTATGGCGTGCTGTATATTGTCCACCGTTGAGCCCAGAACTGTGCCCAAAAGTGGTCCCTATATATAGGAAAATGCATTTTGATAATAATGAAGTATGAGGCAAGTATTTTTTTCCCACAGTAAGCAATAAACTCAATTTTCTCATTTTGTTCCAATGGCTACTACCAACTCATCAGACAATGAAGTGATTGTGGCCATAGTGCCATTTCCTGATTACAGTCATGTGAATCAGCTCTTCATTCTTGCTCGCTTCATCGCGTCCGGTAATATACCAGTACACTTCCTCTCCCTTGCTGATCAGAACCAAGATTTGAAAATCCGCATCCAAGGTTGTCTCGGGGCCTCAAACATCCATTTCGAAGACCTCATGAGACCTTCTGATGATGATAATGCAGCTGGCCACGATCCGATTCTAATGTTTCTGAAAAAACTCATGGAGCCTATTCATAAAACATGCATTGAACTCTCTACCAATGCAAAGAGATTAGTCATAATTCATGAATTTATAATGACTGAACTGATATGGAATGTCCATACATTCCCAAATGTCAAGTCTTATATCTTCCATGCTGGGTCGGCTTTCAACAGATATTATTACCTCCAACAAAGTATTCCTGATATAGTTGATGATGATCATGAGAAACTGGTCGAGCAAATGCATGATGAATTTCCATTGTTGGAGCTGGATGGGAAATTGATGGTTATAATGGAGCATGAATTGAAGTTTTACTCTGGAGAAGTCATAAAATCGTGTAAAGAAGTGGAAGGTAAGTACATAGATTTACTGGCCAATGCAAAAGACAAGCCGTTATAGGCTTTTGGTCCATTTCATATGTTTCTAGAATCGCATGAATCTAACTCTTCTTTGTCTAGAAACACGATTCGTAATGAATGCCTTGAATTTCTCGACAAGTAAGATGTTAACTCAGTGATATTCATCTCATTTGGATGGACCACTACATTATCACAAGAGCAGATGAATGAGCTGGCTCTGGGTTTAGAACAAAACAACCATAGCTTTATTTGGGTACTAAGAAAAGGAGAAGTTATGGGAAATCTTACAGAGAAAGTCGGAAAGATTGAACTACTAGAAGGGTTTGAAGAGAGAGTGGAAGGACGAGGAATGGTGGTAAATTGGGCACCACAGTTGGAAATCTTGAGGCATTCATCTACGGGTGGTTTTTTGAGTCATTGTGGGTGGAGTTCTTGTATCGAGAGCATTAGCATGGGAGTACCTCTAGCAACTTGGCCAATCAATTACGATCAGCCTTCTAATGCTGTATATGTAACTAATGTCCTTAAGATCGGAACATCTGTCAGGAGTTGGACGCGTCGAGAAGAATTGGTGACAGCATCAACCATTGAGAAAGCTGTAAGGACATTGATGGGCATGACAGAAGGGGAACAGATGAGGCAAAGGGCATTGGAATTGAGCAAGAAGATCAAGAGCTCCGTTAGCCATGGAGGACCTGCACGCAAGGAAATGGAATCTTTCATTTCAAATATTATCAAATAACTTTCTGTTTGTATTTGTGTGGGGTGGGTGGGGGGGATTGTCTTTTATAATATTGTATCCTTAAAATCAGTGAAGGTAGGTGAATGTCCTTCCTGATTTGTTGTCTCTCAGTTCTATTATCCTTTCTTGGAATAAACATAAGTATGTACACATTTAAGAATTTCTAGTTGCTCTTTACTTCTCATAATCTTCATATCCTTGGAATTCATAAAATAGTTTTCCTTTGCCCTGCAAAGACTTCCTTTAGGAAAGGATCATCTATGTAATTTACCAAATTGACATGACTCACAAATATCTCGGCACATGTCAATTTTGGCCACATCAAGCACCATACCCTTGGATTGCATATACACCAATGAACTAAGGTTGTAATGACCGAATCTTTTGTGCCAAAGCCAAGTATCACTCATTTCAACATTGAAAGAGCAACTTTAAGCAGAATAGCATAAAATTGGAGAATTGCCAATCATGCTAATTTTATCTACTTAAAAACTTTTAGGATCATAAATGATACATTTTTTATCCTTAAAAGTAAGGGAATGATTATTGTGACGCAACTGAGCAACACTCAACAAGTTTTGAGTCAAGCGTGGTGTCACGACCCGAGCCGGGCACTGGCCGTAACAAGCATGTAACACCCCGATTCTGTATCCCGGACGCTACACGGTGCTCATAATCCCGAAGGACCACAAGCTAATCCATGACTGATATTTGTAGCTGAGTACTGAATAATATACTGTAAAAATGCGAAATAACAGGCTGAAATGCCATAAGGTTCAAAACTGAATAATATACTAAATATGGTATATCAATACCAAATTTGAACATCAATACTCAAAAATACTCTAGTCTGAAAAGCCTCTAAACTATCTAAATAAGGAGTTGATGGGACAAGCCCCCAACTAACTCCGACTGCTGAAAACTGTACTGACAATCTAAAATAATAATGATGTCCTCGAACTATGAGGACTCTCCACTAAGTCTGCTGTTGATAATCTGGGCTGCTAAGAGCCATCAAGAGCCCGAGCGTCAGAACCTATATTATAAGACACCATAGCGCAAGAGAAAAGTATGCGTCAGTACTTTGAATGTACTGGTATGCAAAGTGAGGTAGGCTGATATGCATGGTTTCATGTGCATGAACAATACTGACTGAATGACATGAGTATAACTGAATGTGAGTACATGCATGAATATGTAGACTGTGACTGAGGTCATACTAACAATGGATACTGAGCTCTGAATACTGATTAACTGATGTTTGAGATTACTGATACTGATAATCGGGTTTACTGATACCGTATTACTGATAAATGAGTACTGAGGCTACTGATATCTTATAATTGAGTCTAATGATACTGAATTACTAAAATCTGATAACTGAGTTTATTGATACTGTTAATTGATAACTGAATGACTGTTTCTAACAGTCCTAATTCTATAGAACTGAACTGAGTTCTATACTGAGTTGGATGACTGTATCTGACAGTACTGAATCTATAGAACTTAACTGAGTTCTATACTGAGCTGGATGACTGTATCTGATAGTCCTGAATCTGTATAACTGAACTAAGTTTTATAAAGAGACTGAATCTGAAATAGAAATTGTGGGAGGTAATCATCTAACGGACATGCCCCTTCTCTAAACTAATTTAGGGTCCAACATGTAACCCCAGTTGGAAGGGTGTTAATCCCGTGCCATGGGTACTAACACAAGAAAGACCAAGATGCCAAGCCTAACTGGAGGGTGACACCTGGAGGAGTCAAGCTTAATCTGACGAGTGACTCCTCATCCTATGCTGGCTAAGCAGTTCTGGAGTACAGGGATTGCTACTAACGATTTTGCCTAGCTGACAGGGAAGTCGCCATCTGTTCCCTCACTCGGTGCTGAATCCTACTCCCAACTAAATAGACACTGAACTGATTCTTAGGTTGGACTAGACTAGACTAAATTGTTGCTAATTGTACTGTTTAACTAAACTAAGCTGAGTTCAGAGTTCCGTTGACGGAAAAAATACTACTGAATTTTGTTAACTGACTGAATGCTACTGAGTTCTGTTAGATGACTGAGTTTACTGAGATCTAAACTAAATACTAAACTGGACTTAACTGATACAAAGTCTACTGAGTTTTCCTGAGTTTTGTAACTAACTGAGAGTACTACTGATCGTGACATGACTGAGTTCATTCTGTAACTGACACTGGCTCTAGGTAAGCAGCTAAATTGTCAGGTATTAAATACCCCCATGACTCGATAGCATAAAAGTAGAGCATTACATGTTCTTGCAAAGCATAACAATGCACATTTATTCATAATGCAACTATAGAGGCATTTTATCAAACACTTGAATGGCATGAACTAGTATTCATGCTTACATGATATAATTTCTCTTGTTTAATTCACATGAAAAATTCATCAAACACTTGGAAGGCATAGTATTTGCACATAATACTAATCAATTGTAATGCCTAAATTTTCTGAACCGAAATGCTACACGGTGCTTATGACCCCGAAGGACCACAAGCTAACCCATGACTGATATTTGTACCTGCAAACTTCATAATATCGCATAAAATATGCTGAAACATAAACTGTAAGGCCATAAGGTTCAATACTGATACATATCTGAAAAACATGGTATAACAATACCAAAAAGAAACATAAATACTAAAGTCTGAAAAGTCCGAAAGCCTCTAACTGAACGGAATAAGGAGTTGAAGGAACATGTATCCAACTAACTCCATGAACTGAAAAACTAATCTGAAATACTGTAATAAAGTAATAATAATATTGTCCTCAAATGAAAAAGAGCACTGACTGCTGAAATCTGCAATGCTACTGCTGCTCTAAAACTCGTGCCTCTGTACCTATGGCGTTAAATAAAACACCATAGCGTGAATGTGTCAGTATGACTGAAAGTACTGAGTATACAAATGAGGTAGGCTAAATGCAAAGGGTTTTATATGCATCAACAATGCTAACTGATATGAACGTGAGAATACATACATACGTAACTGCAACTAAACCCATAGTGATATTGCCTACTGAGTCTGAATACTGACAACATGAGTTTACTGATGCTGAGATACTGAATGACTGAGTTTACTGATATTGAGATACTGAATGATTGAGTTTACTGATATTGAGATCTGAATGACTGAGTTTACTGATATTGATATATAATTCACTAATAAGTGAGGAACTAATACTGTAGTATTGAATACTGGGAGACTGATACTATATTATTGATAAAGGAATGATTGTTTCTGATAGTTCTGATTATGTAGAACTAATTTGATTGACCGTATATGATAGTCCTGAAACTGAGCTCGTGATAACATGACTACTAAGTATGAATACTGATGACATGTATTTACTGATAACATATCATGATTGATAACTAAATTCTGATAACTGATATATCTGATAACTGATAGCATGAATGACTATATCAGATAGTCCTAAATATGATGGAACTAGCTAAGTTTTGTACTGTATCTGATTTGACTGTATCTGACAGTCCTGATATCCTAAAGAACTATCTGAGTTCTTTTACTTAGACTGATATTGAAACTGTGGGAAGTATAGCTAAGCTGGGTCCAATCTCTTCTCTGATTGGAAGGGTGTCAATACCGCGCCACTGGTAAGGACAAGCTGTGAGTGACCCTCATCTGGCAGGTACTCTAATGAGAATAGTAGGAACCCTCATCTGACAGGCTAAGCCATCTCATCTACCCTCAACTGACAGGTATTAATGTCTCAACCTATGCTGGCTACATAGTTCTGGAATGCAAGGACTGCTTCTAAGAATCACACCCTCTACTGGTAGGTGAGTTCCCATCTTTGGGTTCACTCGGTGTTGAATCCTACTCCCAACTGAATGATATTAAGCTGATTTCCTAGTTCATACTAGAATTAACTGAACTGTTACTGATTGTTCTGTTTAACTGAACTGAACATGGACTGAGTTTATTGAGTTCTGATAACTAGTGAAACACTACTGAATTCTGTTAACTGACTAAATGCTACTGAGTTCTATTAGCTGACTGAGTTTACTGATGTCTGAACTAAATACTGAACTAAATTGTACTGATACTGAGATTTACTGAATTCCATAGACTGACAGAATATTACTAAGATTACATAGATTATTGAGTACTGAGTAAAACTAAACTGATACTGCCTTTACATGAGTTTTCCTGAGTCATGAGACTGACTGAAGTTTACTGAACATGGCTTGACTGAGAGTATCGTGAAAACATGACATGGCTCTAGGCACACAGCTATATTTTTTGGGTACAAGTACCCCCAAGACTCGATAGAAGAAAACTGACACTTCTTGACATTCTTGAATACATGATCAATATCAACCATTCCTAATAAAATAAGTTGGAATTTCATGAAGTACATGGTTAATGTAATCTTGTTCATGGTAGGAATGTATATAATCAAGATCATAATTTCATACTCTAACATCATGACATTCCAACAACATATTCATCATACAACAATAGCATGTAAGTCATTCAAGCATGAGGTCAATGGCATGAATTCACCTTTTAGGCCATATTAATCCCTACTACATATTTCTTGTTTTTCTTAAACATTTAATCAAACACCTTTTATGCACAACTTAGGCATAGGTGAAATCATAAAATTTTCACAAAGTATAAATCACCAAATTCATGGACTTCAACTTATATTTCAACATAGTTTCATGATTTCACATAAAGATCCCAACTTGGGAATCATTCAACACCAACAACATGATCATCAACGTCCAACTTGCAATTTCAAGAACTCAACATAAAGTTCATATGAATAATATTACAAAATAAATTAGTTTTCATGATTCTTGAGATAACTCATGGAATTAAAAACTCAATTTAACATCATCAACATGAACATAATCATCCCACCACAAAATATTCATGATACATAACTTAAAACTTGATTCTTGAGCTCCATGGATGAAAGGAATCCATGGATGAACACTATGCATACCTTAGTCCTTCATTTTACGAAGATCGAGGGAGAGAATTTCTTGAAATTAAATCCCCAATTGCAAACCCTCTTCTTGTTCTTGATGAATTTTGAGAGAAATTAAGCATATGTTGCTAAATTATGCTGAATCTCGTGTTTGTGTATATATATATAGAGGTAGAAAAGACTAAAATACCCCTGAAGAAAGAGAGAAAGACGCAATTGTCCTTTGTTGTTTTCAGGCTGATAGGCTGAAGTAAATTGATCATAATTTTTTAGTCCAATTTTCAAATTGGATGAAACCAATTTCATTGGAAATAAGACTCAAAGATCTTTCTATTGATATATATCATCTCTCACAGTTCATTATATGCAGAAAGTTATGATAGTTTGAAGTTGATTGAAATTTTTGACCTGAAATGCGCCAGGAATGCGGGAGCATTTCAAACCAGTGAGTTAGCCACTGAAATAAGCCTAAAATACGCCTGGAATGTGTCCAATATGTAATAGGGACTTTCCCCATCGTAACACAACTTGAAAAATTTAAAAACGGAGGTCGGGAAGGTCATCAAATAAATCCCCGAAGTTAGGAGGTCTAAAATGAGAGTAAGTGTTGAACTTGAACACTTAGCAAAAATTTTTCTAAGTGTTGGAATCTCTCATGGAGCTTTACGAGCTGAATTTGACATGCGATTTTTACGGGGTCTTACATCAATGCATGAGTATCACAATTTTAACACCAAGTTCACAATTTCAAGGCTCTAACATTAATTCACATGATACTACACATATAATTATTAATTTCACATAAATCTTGCACTTAATCATGAATTAGAAACTCAATCAACGTTATAATCATGAATACACTTAAATCCAATCATGGATACTACATCCAACTTGTAGTTCAAGATCTCAACATGAAGTTCATATGAATCATTCCACAATTAACTAGTTTTCATGAATCTTGAGGTAAATCACGGAATTAAAACCCAATTTAATATCATAATCAAGATTAAACTCAGATCCAACATGAGATCTATAAAATCAACTAACTTGTAGTTTAAAAGAGATTCTTGAACTCCAAGGGTGGAAGGATACCCAAGGATGAACACTTAACATACCTTAAAGCTTGATCTCAAAAGGGATTTAACGTTTCTTGAACATTCTTGGATTGGGAAACACAAATATTGATGTTTTCTTGATGCTTCTTGAAGAAATCCTAAGGCTTGTTCTTGATTTTTTGACTAGGGTTCTTGCCTCTTTGACAGAAAATATGTTGTTCTTGAGAGAAAGTGAGGAAATAATGGGATAATGGGTTAATTGGGGCAGAGGCGAACCCAGGATTTGAAGTTGGGGGGTGCACCAGTATTGTCAAAGGCGCGCATAAGTTCTGAATAAAGACTCAAATTTGTGTTGATCCCTCGCCTCGTTTAATGTGCAGTTTAGGTTCTAATTTATAAGATATACTTTCAATGAAGCTTTTCTGGAGATACGAATACTAAACAATTGATAATTCACTTAATAAAAAAAACAATTTTCGTGTTCATATATTTGTCATTTATGCTTATATTATTAGTCTTGATGTAGACATATGTTTATATTTTTTTCTCCTTTAGGCTTATTTTTGTTAAATGTCACGCTTTATTTGTAATTTGTGCTTAAATATAATGAACCTTGAAGCTTTTTTTGCCCATTTTTGCTTTTGCTAAGGCGATGAGAATTGTCTTTAAAACTAGAACTTGGTTGAGAAGAATAATATCTATCCATTTCAAATTTTCAATTCACAAGAATCAATAACAAATTCCTACAAAATAAAAAATTTATCGAGAATATAAATAAAATTAATTATTCATTTTTAATCAAAGTCCATAAACCTAAATAGAAGCAAGAAAAAAAATACAAATAAATTTTACACACTAACTTTCAAGCAACAAATAAATATTAAAAGCATTTATGATTTAAAATTATCCAAAGTTAAATAAAAAAAAAATAAAAAAAAAAAGGAAGAGAACTACACCTGTTAGGGTCAAATGGAGAATTGAAATTGTAATTCTAGTTTTCATTTTCCAGGGAGTTTGACTTTTGGGGGAATTTGGAAAATACATAATAGGGCTTGGAATTTAGGGGAGTTAAATGGAGAATTGAAATTGCTCCTTGTAATTCTAGTTTCCACTTTCGGTGTTGTGGGGCCAGCTGAGCTGGTGGAAATTAAATGTTACTATGTTAGGTAAATGAAAAAAAAAGGGGCATTCATCAAGAATCGAACCCGCAATGCCAGGGCCCAAAGGATGCTAGCATATGAGTTCAGAACCAGTGCACCCAGACATTTTTTGTTATTGAGGGTGCACAATTATATATATTAACTCTTTAGTAGGCCGGGTTCACGTGCACCCTTGGCTAACCACGTGGGTCCACCTTTCAAAAATCTCATTAAAAACGGCTTTAAATCTCTAAACGGAGGTGCAGGATGGTTTGGGCGACGAACCATCGCCCTGGGGATGGACTGTCCCTCAAACCATCGACTTATGGCCGAAAAATGGGTTTACTACCTCAGTTACGATGGTTTGGGCGACGGTCCGTCGGCCTTCCCGTCGCACTTTGGTAGTTCGAACAGCTTACTGTAAAACGGCTATAACTTCTTATTCCGTTATTGGATTTTGGGGAAATTGGTATCGTTGGAAAGCTAATTTGATTATCTATCTGAGAGCTCAAAATTTTGTAGTATAACGAAAGATATTCTCATTTGAAGTTGACTATAATAATATATTTCTCAAGAATTCAATCGGTAAGGAATGTTTTGATTCGCCTAATAGCTAGGATGTATTTGAGACCTTAATTCACATCAACCTTAGCTTGATCATGTGTAACACCCCGATTCGCTGAACCGGAATGCTACATGGTGCTCATGACCCCGAGGGACCACAAGCTAACCCATGACTGATATCTGTACCCGTATACTGCAAATCATGATATAATAATGTGGAATACATTGAACTGTAAGGCCATAAGGTTTAACTGAATAAAACCATGTGGGTGAAAATACCCAAAACAACTCAATCTGAATGTAAATCTAAACATAAATCTGAAAGCCTCTAAACTATCTAAATTAGGAGTTGAAGGAACATGTCTCCAACTAACTACGTAAAACTGAACTGGAGAAATAAATAAATGAATCAAATCATATTGTCCTCGAATTAATGAGGACTCACTGTGTCTCTGCGACTGGAATGCTACCGCTACTGTTGGGATGGAACTTGTGTCTCGGAACCTATGGTGTAACATGAAAAGAAAGCACCATAGCTCAAATGCGTCAGTACAACTGGAGTACTGAGTATACGAGGAAGGTAGGCTGAACATAAAGGGTTTCATGCATGAACAACACTGACTGACTAATATGAACGTGGGAGTGCAAACACACATATATAGAAACTGGGACCATAAATACGTGATAGCATGACCTGTAAGCTAATACATGGTTTACTGATAACTGCCATGACTGATACTAAAACTGATAACATGGACGACTGTATCTGACAGTCCTATATCTACTGAAATCTGAAGAACGCCCTGAGTTTTTTTACTGAGACTGATACTAAAACTGTGGGAAGTAGTGTTTAACCGACATGCCCCATGTATGCCGTTATGGCTAAGCTGGGGTCCAATCTCTTCCCCGACTAGAGGGGTGTCAATATCATGCCACAGGTAAGGACAGCCTGTGAGTGCCTTATCTGGCGGGTACTCAATGAGAATGGTGGGAACCCTAAACTGATGGGTTAAGCCACCTCATCAACCCTAATCTGACGGGTTAAGATGTCTCAACCTACGCTGGCTATGTAGTTATGGAACACAAGGATGACTACAAAGAATCACACCCTGAACTGGCGGGTGAGTTCCCATCCTTGGATTCACTCGGTGCTAACCTCTACTCCCATCTGGAGGGACTGGACATGAATAACTGACTGTGCATGACTTAATCTTACTGACAACTGACTAAGATCATGATATTTTCCTGAGTCACATAACTGAATGAATTCTATGGAATCATAGCTTGAGTTCGGATATCGTGAAACATGACATGGATCTAGGCACATAGCTATAGTTTTTGGATACAAGTACCCCCAGGACTCGATAAAAGGAAACTGACACACATGACTGACTTGATCATAAGAGTAGAGTCCATAATTTATAATATCACAAGTAGGGATCTCATACTAAGCAGGGTTATCAACAATGTATTGCATGGAAAGGATTTCATATCACATGGAAGTACTTGCACAATCTTAATATCATGTTCATTGCATAATCATATTGGCAACACATACCAATAGCATGGAAGTTCATGTGGATTGCATGGTTACCATACATCTTGTTCATAAGTAGGATTTGCAAGTAAACATAGCATAATCTCATAAGAATAGTTCATGAGTATTCCAACAACATTTACAAGCACATTAACAACATAGAAGTCATTGGAACGTAAGGGCATATCATGAATCCTTCACTTAGTCACAATTTAGCTATATTGCATGATTTCTAGTTTCTTAGGCATTTTATCAAACACCTTACATGCACATCTTAAGCATAGGTGAAATCATCAAATTATACATCATGAACAACCAAATTTACATGTTTCCAACTCATATGATATCATGAAATTCAAAAAAAATATAAAGATTCCATCTTGGGAATCACCCAATATCAAAAACATGATCATCAACACCCAACAATATAGAAATCATACTTTATAATGAAAAAGAGGGTTTTTGAGCTTTATGGATGAAAGGGATCCATAAATCAACTCACGATGCATACCTTAGAAGGAAAGATTCTTAATGATTGATGGAGGAATTTCCTTGAAATCGGATCTTCAAGCTTAGTTATGTAACCCTAGTTGTTTTTCTCTTTTAGTGCTCTTGGATGATGAGCTTTGAGATGATAATAGGGTTGTAATATGTTTAGAAGCTATATATTTCGTAGGGTTAAGTTTAGGGACGTGTAAGGAGTGTTAAAAGACTTAATTACCCTTAAAATAACTCAAAACGGAGTGTTTTTGGCACCTGGAACTAACTTAGGTGGCGCCCAAGTGATTTCCTAAGCTAGGTAAGACATCGCCTAACCAATCGCCTATGCTTGGGTTGGGCGGCGCCTAACCAATCGCCTATGCTTACTGTCTCTCACGAAAATGGGCATAACTTTTCGCTCGGGTATTGGATTAAGGCGAAATTGGTATCGTTGGAAAGCTAATTCGATTCTCTACAATTTGGTGGGTCTAAATAAGAAAAAATACCACATTAACATCGAGTTATACTCGTTAAAAGATGACCCTTGCAAAATCGAATACTAAAACTTGATGGATTCAAAATCTCTTAGCTTGTATTACCTTAAGTAACTCATATGAACATGCTTAATGCATCATAAGCTATCCTATCACTAGGATATTCATTGTAAGTCATGTACTAAGTATGAGTCACATGATAGGAGATTTCATACATAGGAATACTTATTCACTTCCTAGCTTAGAAACATGCAGGGTATTACAATATCTCCCCCTTGGAAACATTCGTTCTCAAATGAGAATTTACTGAGAAGGGATACAAAACAATAGAACCTGAACTGAACATGAAAAACTGAAACTTGATCTCATGACTGACATGCTAAACATACTGAACTCGTGCATATCTGATGCACGGACAACTGACACATGAATGCATGACTGAGTATGAAACGGTTAATAGGTACCAAGTTTATACTGGAAACATGAACGTGAAATTGAATAAGATTAAGGAGAACTGTTACCTTGAGCTTGAGCTGAATTGGCGGGGAAGAGGTGAGGATACTTGGGACGCATATCTGCTTCTGCTTCCCAAGTAGCTCCCTCATGAGACTGATTTCACCAAAGAACCTTGACTAGAGGGACTTCTTTGTTCCTCAATCTACGAGTCTAATAATCTAAGATTTCGACTGGAATCTCTTCATAAGAGAGGCTGTTCTGAATGTCGATGCTATGAATAAAGACAACAACTGCTGGGTTACCTATGCACTTCTTTAGCAAAGAGACATGGAAGACTGGATGGACTGAGGCTAGATCTAAAGGCAACTCAAACTCATAAGCTACCTTGCCAAAGCGACAAAGAATTTTGAAGGGACAGACATATCGGGGATTGAGTTTCCCTTTCTTGCCGAACCTCTTCACTCCCTTCATGGGAGAGATCTTAAGATAGACATAGTCATTGACCTCAAACTCGAGATCCTTTCTACGAACATCTGCATAGGACTTCTGTCGGCTCTGAGCATCTCGGAGTCTCTTTTTGATCAACTGAACTTTCTCTAAGGCGTCGAATACTAAGTCAGGACCTATGATTGAGGCCTCACTAACTTCGAACCAACCAATCGGAGATCTACATCTCCTACCATAGAGAGCTTCGAATGGAGCCATCTAAATACTAGAATGATAGTTGTTGTTGTATGCAAACTCAATCAAAGGCAAGTGGTCGTCCCAACTTCCCTTGAAGTCAATTTCACACGCCCTTAGCATAACTTCAAGAGTCTGAATGGTCCTCTCTGCTTGACCATCTGTCTGAGGATGAAATGCTATGCTGAGATGGATTGGGTACCGAGACCCTTTTGGAATGCTTTCCAAAAGTGAGAAGTGAACTGGGTACCTCTGTCTGAGATGATAGATAGTGGAACACCGTGTAACCTAACTAACTCCCTGATATAGAGTTTGGCATAATCCTCGACGGAATAAGAAGTACGAACAGGAAGGAAATAAGCTGACTTGGTTATTCTATCTATAATGACCCAGACTGAATCATGCTGATGACGAGTTCTAGGAAAACCCATCACGAAGTCCATGTTAACTTCTTCCCACTTCCAAGTAGGAATGGTGAACTCTTGCATGGAACCACTAGGTTTCTGATGCTCTATCTTAACCTGCTGACATGTAGAGCACTTAGCCACAAACTCTACAATATCTCTCTTCATCCCACTCCACCAATAGATCTCCCGCATGTCGCGATACATCTTAGTGGCCCCTGGATGAATAAAGTATCATGCACCATACGCTTCTATAAGTACTCGTTGCCTCAATTCATCTACACCTAGAACACATAGACGACCCTAACAATGAAGAACACCATCTCCCCCTTGGGAGAAAACCTTGACTTTTTTATTCTGAACTGACTCTTTGAGCTTAACAAGGCTAGGATCCCTGTCTTGTTTCTCTTTCACCTCGGAAACTAGGGATGACTCTGAACTACTATGAACACATACACCACCTTCTAAAAAATCAACTAATCGAACGCCTAGTCTGGCAAGCTGATGGATCTCCTGAGCCATCTTTTTCTTACTATCCTTAACGTGAGAAATACTACCCATGGAGAGTTGACTGAGAGCGTCGGCCACAACATTGGCCTTGCCCGGATGATAAAGAACACTCATGTCATAATCCTTCAAGAGCTCTAACCACCTTCTCTGACGAAGATTGAGATCTTTCTGGGAAAAGACATACTGGAGGCTTTTATGGTCTGTGAAGACATCTACATGAACTTCATAGAGATAATGCCTCCAAATCTTCAAGGCAAAAACTACCGCTGCTAACTCAAGATCATGAGTAGGATAATTCTTCTCATATGGCTTTAATTGTCTGGAGGCGTAGGCTGTGACCTTACCATGCTACATGAGGACATAACCTAAACCCACTCTGGATGCATCACAATAGACTACAAAACCGTCTGAACCATCTGGAATAGCTAGAACTAGAGCGGAGGTGAGTCGAGTCTTCAACTCTTGAAAGATCTTCTCGCATGAATCTGACTATTGAAACTTAATCTTCTTCTGAGTCAATCTGGACATGGGAGATGCAATAGAAGAAAATCCCTCGACAAACCGTCTGTAATAGCCATCCAAACCCAAGAAACTCCTAATATCTGATGGAGATACGGGTCTGGGCCAGTTTTTTACTGCCTTGGTTTTCTGAGGATCTACTCTAATTCCATCACCGAAAATAATATAGCCAAGGAATGCTACTGATCTTAGCCAAAATTTGCACTTGCTAAACTTAGCAAATAACTGGTGATCCCTAAGAGTCTGAAGAACAATCCTAAGATGGTCTACATGATCACGCTCTGTGCGAGAATAGACCAGAATATCACCTATAAAGACTATGACAAACATGTCAAGTACTGCTTGAACACACGGTTTATCAAATCCATAAAAGCTGCAGGGAAATTGGTAAGACCAAATGACATGACTAAAAATTCAAAGTGACCATACCGAGTACAGAAAGCTGTCTTCGAAACGTCATATTCTCTAACTCTAAGCTGATGATAGCCTGATCTGAGGCCTATCTTGGAGAAGTAACTAGCACCCTGAAGTTGGTCGAATAGATTATCAATCCTAGGAAGAGGATATCTGTTCTTGATTGTGACCTTGTTGAGTTGACGGTAATCAATACATAGCCTGAGAGAATCGTCTTTCTTGCGCACGAATAACACTGGTGCACCCCATGGGGAAATGCTGGGTCAGATGAATCCCTTATCTAAGAGATCCTTCAACTGATCTTTTAGTTTCATGAGTACTACTGGTGCTATTCTGTATGGTGGAATAGAAATAGGTTGAGTATCCAGAAGAAGGTCTATGCCGAAGTCTATTTCCCTTTCGGGAGGAATGCTTGGAAGATTTTCGGGAAAGGCATCTGAGTATTCATTAACAACAGGGACTATTTTGAGGCTGGGATATTCAGAACTGGAATCTTTAACATACACGAGATGATACACACACCCCTTAGAAATCATTTTCCTTGCCCAAAGGTAGGAAACAAGTTGACCCCTGAACGCTGAAATGCTACCCTTCCACTCTAGGACGGGCTCATTCGGGAACTGAAACTGAACTATCCTATTTTTGTAGTCGACTGTGGCCAATCCATACCGAGAATGACATCAAAATTAGTCATCTCTAACTCCACTAAATTTGCTGACATGGATTTCTGAGATATCATAACCGGGTAGTTCCTGTATACCTGCCAGTCTATGATGGTTTTACCCAATGGGGTAGAGACTGAGAAGGGCTCTATTAGGACTTCGGGACTGATTCTGAAATCGCCTGCTATGTATGGAGTAACAAAAGACAAAGATGCACCTGGGTCTAGCAAAGCATAAACATGAACATGGAAAATCTATAATGTACCAGTAATGACATCAGGAGAATTTTCCTGATCCTGCCGGGACTGAAGAGCATAGAGTCTGTTTGGACATTGCCCACTGGTAGCACTAGAAATGGTACCTTATTGGTTTGGGCGATTGGACTGAGCTGTAGAATGATTTTGCTAACCCTGAAGACTTGACTACAGACACTCCCTAATCCTATGGCCTGGCTTGCCACAACCAAAATAGACATCACTACCGGCTCTGCAAATGCCCTTGTGGTTCTTACCACAAGTCGTACAAAGAGGATTTATTTGGGTACTGCTAATACTGCCCTGAGATTTAGAGCCCGGTGCTTTGTCTCTATTGCCGTCTCTGAACTTTGGCAATGGAGCATTGGCGGAGGAAGGAGCTTCAACGGCTGACTTAGAGTGAAACTGTGAACGGTTTCCTTCATTTGACTTGGGGTGAGCAAAGTTGAAGTTACTTGACCTTGCTCTCTTGTTCTGCCTCTCCCTACTCTTAAACTTCTGCTCTTCTACTTGCTGGGCATGGGTCATGAGTCTGGCTAAGATCATATCACCGATCAGCATCGCAGACCTACACTCATTTACCACTCTATCGTTGACCCCTGACATGAACTTGCTCATCTTAGCTCTATTAGCTGCAACCACATGAGGAGCATACCTGGCTAGCTGAGTAAATCTGAGAAAATACTCCCTAACTGTTATATTCCCCTGCCTGAGGTTGATGAACTCAAGAACTTTGGCTTCCCTCAGCTCTTGGGGAAGGAATCTATCTAAGAAGGCTGTGACAAATTCCTCTCACTCGATAGGGCCTATATCATCTAACCCCTCAGACTTCAACTATTTGTACCAATCATGAGTAACATGCTGTAACTGGTAGGCAGCTAACTCAGCACTCTCAATAGAAGTAACACCCATGATGTCAATGACCTTCTAGACTTGGTCAATGAACTCCTGAGGGTCCTCATCAGACTTAGACCCATGGAAAGATGGAGGGTTCATCCGGGTGAAGTCCCAAACCCTAGCTGTTTTAGGATTAGCCACTGGATTGGCCGAAATGACTGGTGGCCATTCATTCTGTACATCCATGGACTGACCAAGTGTGTTAAATGCGGCTCTAAACTCTGCATGGGAAACATGTTTGCCCAAAGGATCTTCGGGCTGAGGAGCTGGCTGGTTTCTTCTCTTTGAGGCCATGGTCTGGAATAAGAGAAGAATGGATTAGACTGAGAGTTAAACTTGTGATTATGCTCACTAGCATGACATAAATAATGAAGAAAGGGGACTATTCCTAAAACATCTTACAGCCTCCCGCACATAAATGTGGCGCGCAACACACCCATGTACAAGACTCTACTAGATGTGGCTTCCAGACTTCCTAGGACTCTATTGAACCTTAGTCTCTGATACCAAATTCGTAACACCCCGATTCACTAAACCGGAATGTTACACGGTGCTCATGACCCCAAAGGACCACAAGCTAACCCATGACTGATATCTGTACCTATATACTGCAAATCATGATATAATAATGCAGAATACATAGAATTGTAAGGCCATAAGGTTCAACTGAATAAAACCATGTGGGTGAAAATACCCAAAACAACTCAATCTGAACGTAAATCTGAACATAAATCTGAAAGCCTCTAAACTATCCGAATAAGGAATTGAAGAAACATGTTTCCAACTAACTCCGTAAAATTAAACTGAAGAAATAAATAAATGAATCAAATCATATTGTCCTCGAATTAATGAGGACTCACTGTGTCTCTGCGACTGGAATGCTACCGCTACTGTTGGGATGGAACTCGTGTCTCAGAACCTATGGTGTAACATGAAAAGAAAGCACCATAGCGCAAATTTGTCAGTACAACTGGAGTACTGAGTATACGAGGAAGGTAGGCTGAACATAAAGGGTTTCATGCACGAACAACACTGACTGACTAATATGATCATGGGAGTGCAAACACACATATATAGAAACTGGGACCGTGAATACGTGATAGCATGACCTGTAAGCCAATACATGGTATACTGATAACTGTCATGATTGATACTAAAATTGATAAAATGGACGACTGTATCTGACAGTCCTGTATATACTGAAATCTGAAGAACGCCCTGAGTTCTCTTACTGAGACTGATACTGAAACTGTGGGAAGTAGTGTTTAACCGACATGCCCCATGTATGCCGTTATGGCTAAGCTGGGGTCCAATATCTACCCCGACAGAAGGGGTGTCAATACCGTGCCATGGGTAAGGACAACCTGTGAGTGACCCTTATCTGGCGGGTACTCAATGAGAATGGTGGGAACCCTAAACTGATGGGTTAAGCCACTTCATCAACCCTAATCTGACGATTTAAGATGTCTCAACCTACGCTAGCTACGTAGTAATACAAGGATGACTACTAAGAATCACACCCTAAACTGGCGGGTGAGTTCCCATCCTTGGATTCACTCGGTGCTAACCTCTACTCTCATCTGGAGGGACTGGACATGAATAACTGACTGTGCATGACTTAATCTTATTGAATTTCGTTGACTGGCAGAATGTTACTGAATATCTGACAACTGACTAAGATCATGAGGTTTTCCTGAGTCACATGACTGACTGAAGTCTATGGAATCATAGCTTGAGTTCAGATATCGTGAAACATGACATGGATATAGGCACACAGCAATAGTTTTCGGGTACAAGTACCCCCAGGACTCGATGGAAGGAAACTGATACATATGACTACTTGACCATAAGAGTAGAGTCCATAATTTATAATATCACAAGTAGGGATCTCATACTAAGCATGGTTATCAACAATGTATTGCATGGAAAGGATTTCATATAACATGAAACTACTTGCACAATCTTAATATCATGTTCATTGCATAATCATATTGGCAACACATACTAATAGCATAGAAGTTCATGTGGATTGCATGGTTACCATACATCTTTTTCATAAGTAGGATTTGCAAGTAAACATAGCATAATCTCATAAGAACAGTTCATGAGTATTCCAATTACAAGGCACATTAACAACATAGAAGTCATTGGAACGTAAGGGCATATCATGAATCCTTCACTTAGTCACTATTTAGCTATATTGCATGATTTCTAGTTTCTTAGGCATTTTATCAAACACCTTACATGCACATCTTAAGCATAGGTGAAATCATCAAATTATACATCATGAACAACCA